>NW_026616460.1:0-24872 GCF_000801105.2 Raphanus sativus | reverse complement strand
CTAATCTGGAATCATCTGGATGTGAGAATTGATAGTGTAAGAGAATCAAGGAGAGAATAGTTGAGACATTGATGAGTAAAGAGAGATGGCGAGAGAGAGTATTGAGACAAAGAGAATATGAAACTCTTCCTTGATATATTAGACCATGTTACAAGTCTTTAAATAGACAAAGAGATTACAATAAAATAAGGCAAGTTGACAGAGTTAACAATAAAGAAATAGCTCTGATCTTGCGCAGGGGCTCGTCCAGCCTTGTTGGACAGTGACAGGTGCTAACGGTCTCCTCCTTCTATTCTCACCCGTGACTCTTTCCTCCAACGTCTCTCTGCTCCTTTGTCGATACCATTTCTTATTTGAATGTCAACTTGATCCCTTCCTTCTCAAGATAACCAGTACCTTGTCTTCTAAGCTACGTTAGGTCTCTCTTAGACCAAACTGTACGGACAAGTCTACTTGTGCTTTCTTGATCACTCCGGGTGCTTCTCTTCATCCTTAGCTATCATACTTATCTCTTTATTGCTTCATCTCAACACTCCCCCTCAAGCTTGACCATGTGGAACAAGTCAAGCTTGGAAGACCATGAAGCATTCCCTCATTAAAACCTTGATATGCAAAACCCAGTGGGACAAAAACATATCAAGGAAAGAGTAGAACACTTCAATGGCGAGGGGATTACTGAGATGAAAGGTCCACAAGTCCAAGCTTTGAAAGAATGAACTCGCAGACCTTAGAGCTTGCAGCCTTGGTGAAGATGTCAGCTAGCTGGTCTTCACTTCTGGTGTAGCATGGAAGGATGATTCTCTGCTCAACCGCTTGCCTCACCTTATGGCAATCAACTTCAATGTGTTTAGTCCTCTCATGAAACACATTGTTGGATGCTATGTGTATGGCCGCTTGATTGTCACAATGCATGGTGATTGGAGATGAGGTTTCTATGCCCAAGTCTTGGAGGAGGTTCCTGATCCAAATAAGCTCACTTGTAAGCTTCCTCATGGCTCTGTATTCAGCTTCAGCACTGGAACATGACACAATCTTTTGCTTCTTGCTTTTCCAGGTTACCAAGTTCCCTCCAATGAATGTGCAATATCCAGTGGTTGATCTCCTATCAACTCTATCTCCTGCCCAATCAGCATCACAGTAGCCTACTATCTCTGTGCTCTTGTTGCATCCCATCCATACTCCCTGTCCTGGTGCCTCTCTTAGGTACCTTAGTATTCTTTCAACCATATTCCAGTGATGCATCTTGGGAGCTTGCATATGTTGGCTCACTTGATTAACCGCAAAGCACACATCTGGTCTTGTTATGGTGAGGTAGATAAGTTTTCCAACCATTCTTCTATAGTGCTTGACATCAGTGTATGGTTGATTATCAATCTCCCCCTCACGCATCACTTTATACCCATCTTCAAGTGGGGTTTTTGCAGCTCTTCCTCCTAGATCACCAGCCTCTTTTAGCAAATCCAAAGCATACTTCCTTTGAGATAAGAACAATCCCTCCTTGGATCGACATATCTCAATGCCTAGGAAATATTTGAGCTCTCCCAAATCCTTAATATCAAATGATGACTTGAGATATGTCTTGGTTGCAAGTATCCCTTCTTTATCACTGCCAGTGATGATGATATCATCCACATAGACCAAGATCACAATGATTCCCTTCTTACTGGTGAGAGTGAACAAGGTGTGATCAGCTTCTGACTTCCTAAATCCTCTCCCATTGAGTGTGGTGCTTAGCTTGTGATACCAGGCCCTAGGTGATTGCTTCAGACCGTAGATGGCTTTCTTCAATCTAAGTACATTTCCAGGCTTCACTAGATGCTCTAAACCAGGAGGTGGCTTCATGTACACTTCATCTTCCAACTCTCCTTGTAAGAATGCATTCTTCACATCCATTTGCCAGAGATCCCATTCTAGATTCACTGCCAATGATAAGACTATCCTGATTGTATGGAGTTTTGCAACTGGCGCAAAGGTATCAAGATAGTCTTCTCCATAAGTCTGAGTGAAGCCTCTTGCAACTAATCTTGTCTTGCGCCTCTCTACTGTACCATCAGCATTGTATTTGATAGTGAAGATCCAGCGACTTGTTACTGCCCTCTTGCCTTTGGGTAGCTCTGACTCATACCAGGTGTCATTGATGATCATAGCATTACTTTCACACCCCACTGATTCTCTCCACTCAGCATGCTCCATTGCTTCTTCATAGGTCTTAGGAATGTATTCCTGATCCAACTCCGCAATAAACACTACATGTTCTTGCGGATACTGAGCTAAAGAACACACTGCTTGTATTGGATGTGCTACAGCTTGAGAGTTGAAGTAGACTCTGTTGTTCTTCCAGTTTGATGCTGGTTGTCTGATCCTAGAACTCCTTCTTGGCTGTGGATTATCCTCAGGTATCACTGGTTCACTATGCTGCTGGCTTGTACTCACAACTGTCTCCTCTTGAGTGTTGTGATGTTGCTCCCCTTGAGCTTGCGGCTCAGCTTGATCATGACTCACTGAACTATCCTCTTGATGTGGTTCAGTTTGATTCTCCCCTTCAGGATCAAGGTGAGTGATTTCCAAGCTATCATCATCACCTCCGGACCCTTCTGGTTCTGGTGTTGTTTCTTGGACACCGGTTGACCTCTCACTAGGTATCCTGATGCCAAGGCTTTCCATAACCTTCTTGAGATTGCTGGCTCTATCTGAAGCAGATTGAGATAGATTTTCCAAATCCTCCCAATTCCTCCCATCATAGTAACCCTTGGATTCAATGAACTTCACATCCCTTGAGATTAAGACCCTCCTGGTCTCTGGTACAAAGCACTTATACCCCTTCTGATGAGGAGAATATCCAATGAACACAGCTCTAGTACTCTTTGGTGCCAGTTTATCTCTTTGTTCACCTGGAACAAAGACAAAGCAAAGGCAACCAAACACACGCATATGTTCAATAGAAGGTTTAGTGTGATTCAGTACCTCATAAGGAGATTGATCCTTCAGAACTTTGGTGGGAGTTCTATTGATCAAATAACAAGCTGTTGACACAGCATCACTCCAGAAACGTTTAGGCATACTGGTGTGGAACATCATACTTCTAGCTACCTCCATGAGATGCCGGTTCTTCCTCTCAGCTACACCATTTTGTTGTGGAGTGTATGGACAGCTAGTTTGATGGATCATCCCATGTTTGGCTAAGTGTTGTTTGAACGCATTGCTTGTATATTCCCCTCCATTATCTGATCTCAATATCTTTATCTTAGCATTGAAATGATTAGTGACATAATTTTGAAAGTTTATGAAAGCTTCTAAGACTCGATCTTTGGATGGCAATAAGGTGATCCATGTGTACTTAGACTTCTCATCTATAAATGTGACAAAATATTTGTGATGCTCTCTAGAAACACATGGTGCGGTCCAAACATCAGAGTGAATCAAATCAAAACAACTTTCATAAATTTTACTTGAACTAGGGAACACTGTTTTGCAATGTTTCCCTAAGATACAAGCTTCACAATCAGTTTTAAAAGAAATACTAGGCAACATGATGTTCAAAGCACGAGAATGAGGATGACCTAATCTAGCATGCCACAATACATCTTTAGGGAAATCAGAAACAGAGTTTAAAGCAGTAGATAAATCGGATGATGACTTGGTGTCTTCAAGCAAGTACAAGTCTCCCTTAGTCACACCATTGCCAAGCAACCTACTAGTCTCAATATCCTGAAAGTACACTTGGTTAGGAGTGAATGTAACACTGCAATTTAAATCATTAGTCACTCTTTTCACAGATAACAAATTAGAGGCAAAGCTAGGCATATAAAGAGCTTTTGAATCCTTGTTAAACAATTTAAGATCTCCTATGCCTTTAATTGGTATCTTATCTCCATTAGCTATCATCACATGTCCTAGAGCAGGAGCAATGTTTTTAATCAAGCTCACATCACTAATCATGTGATGACTTGCTCCTGAATCAATAACTAGAGGTTTTATCAATTTAGAACTAGTTAAAGCATTCATAGAGACATTACTCATAAGCGCATGGAGAGATGTACCAAGAGTGTTACCAGAGTTATCTTTGAGGATTTTGATGAGAGCTTCAATGTCAGAGCGCCTGATAGTCTCATCTTGAGTGTTCCTCACGGTTGAGCTGGTTGAACTGGAAGCTAGAGCCTTCTCTCCTCCATTGCCTGCTCCGGGTTCACCTATGTCGCCTGAGTAGTTAGCTCTTGCTTCATTGGTGCTAGTCCGGAACTTCTGTGGCTTCAAATGAGGATGAAGCAACCAGCACTTGTCTTTCCCATGCCCCTTCTTCTTGCAGTGGTCACACACCCACACCTTCTTGTCTTCAGGTTTGAAGTAGCCTTTGTTAGCAACACCTTCTGCTTGGTTTGCTATCACCAGGTCTTTCTTCCCTCCAAAGAGACCAACTGAGCCTTGCTCCTTTTGAATCTGAGCACACACTTCATCCAGAGATGGGAGACTCACTCCCCTCAGTATGTGCTTGATCAACTCATTGTACCCGGGATTAAGAGAGAATAGCAAGGCAAAGACCTTATCTTGCTCTCTTCTCTCATTTAGTACATCCGGGTCAAGGGTTGCTGGTCTCAACATCTCCAGCTCTGCCCATAGAGATCTGAACTTCCCAAAGTGTTTATCAAACTCAGTGTCCTCTTGACACAAGTTGTTGATAGCCCTCTTGACTTCAAACACTCGGTTAATGTTGGATACATTCCCAAACACCTTTTGGAGTGTATCCCATAGTTCTTTTGAAGTCTCACAGTAGGCGTAAGACTCCAAGATTGATGCCTCAAGGCTGTGTTGGATGATAGACAAGACCAGGAGATCCTCTTGAACTCGCTTCTTGTCATCAGCTTCAGCTTGCACCACTTCTTTGCCATCCTCTCCTAGGACAGTCTTCTTCTTGTTGCTCCTGCCTTCTTCAACCACCTCCCAGAGTCCTCTGCCTCCAAGAGCGGTTTTAGTTAGCCTCGCCCAGTGTAGGTAGTTAGCTCCCTTGAGAGTAACTGGAATGGTCACCATCCGTGAGTGTTCACCGGTAGAATCCATCAAGAACAAGAAGTTTTGAGTAAAAGAAGAACTTTGCTATTTTTGGCAAATTCTGGAACAGAAAAAGGAAGAACACCTCAAGAACAAGATGAACTTTACCCAAAATAGAAAAGAAAAATCAAAGAGTTTGCGGAAGAAACAGGTTTCAGGAGCTTAAAGCTCTGATACCATGTGAGAATTGATAGTGTAAGAGAATCAAGGAGAGAATAGTTGAGACATTGATGAGTAAAGAGAGATGGCGAGAGAGAGTATTGAGACAAAGAGAATATGAAACTCTTTCCTTGATAATATTAGACCATGTTACAAGTCTTTAAATAGACAAAGAGATTACAATACAATAAGGCAAGTTGACAGAGTTAACAATAAAGAAATAGCTCTGATCTTGCGCAGGGGCTCGTCCAGCCTTGTTGGACAGTGACAGGTGCTAACGGTCTCCTCCTTCTTATTCTCACCCGTGACTCTTTCCTCCAACGTCTCTCTGCTCCTTTGTCGATACCATTTCTTATTTGAATGTCAACTTGATCCCTTCCTTCTCAAGATAACCAGTACCTTGTCTTCTAAGCTACGTTAGGTCTCTCTTAGACCAAACTGTACGGACAAGTCTACTTGTGCTTTCTTGATCACTCCGGGTGCTTCTCTTCATCCTTAGCTATCATACTTATCTCTTTTATTGCTTCATCTCAACAGGAGTGGCGATTTGTAAACCCATCATGGATAGCTTTCTTGTCATACTGCCAAGGCCTGCCTAAGAGGATATGACTGGAATCCATGGGTAGTACATCACACACTATCTCATCTTGGTACCTCCCAATGGTTATAGGAACCATAACTTGCTCAGTGACCTTCAGCTCGCCTCCCTCATTGAGCCATTGAAGTGGATAAGGTCTAGGATGCTTCCCTGTTTTTAGCCCAAGCTTTGCTACAAGAGATTCACTAGCCACGTTAGTACAACTTCCACCATCTATAATCAAGCTGCAAACTTTATCATAAACAGTACAACGAGTGTGAAAGAGATTCTCCCTTTGATCAATGTCTTCTGGTTTGGATTGGACCTGAAGAGACCTTCTTGTAACCAGGAGCTGTCCTCGGACTGGATAATCTATCAACTCTTCCTCGGAAGCATCAGCATTCTCTTCCTCAGATATAATATCTCCATTATCCAAGAGAATCATCACCTTCTTGTTAGTGCACTCATTAGCATAGTGACCAATGCCATGGCACTTGAAACACTTCACATCTCTTGATCTAGTTGCTGGTGCTTTTCCCTTATCATCACGCTGATAGGCTTTGTGTTCTTCCTTGGGTTTAGCTAGGCTTTTCTCATCCTTGGTTGTCCTGTAGTTGTTGCCGTATGAACCCTTGGAGCTGTTCTTTCTCTTCTGTTGTTGCTCAATGAGGATAGCTTTGTGAAGAAGCTCATAGATGTCATCATAGTCCTGCAGCTCCAATCGATCTTGTATTTCTCTGTTGAGACCAGCTTGGAAACGAGCCATAGTTGCATTAGAATCCTCAACAACAGAAGCTTTGATCATGAGAGTCTCCATCTCTTGGTAGTAATCCTCCACGCTCTTAGTTCCTTGAGTGAGCCTCCTTAGTTTCAGATGAACATCCTTGTGGTAATGGCTTGGAACAAATCGTTTCCTCATGAGAGTTTTGAGTTCAAACCAGCCTGACACTGCTGCTTCTCCGGTTCTTCTTCTTGTTGAAGTGATCTGATCCCACCAGTGAAGAGCATAACCATTGAACTCAGTTGCTGCAAGTCTAACCTTCTTTAACTCTGAGTAGTTGTGACATTCAAAGATCAACTCTATCTTCTTTTCCCAATCAAGGTAATCGTCTGGATTGCTGGTACCACTGAAGACTGGTACTCTGAGCTTGATGTTACCAAGACTATCATCTGGCCTGTGTCTCTCTGCACGGTTGGTTCTGGTCTGAGATGGTGCTCTAACTGATCTTACTTCATCTGAACTCCTTCCGGAAGAGGTGATATCATCATCAGTCAAGCCAGTAGCTACTCTCTTGCCTCTTCTTTTCTCTCTAGCAGCTTTCCTAGCCTGAGAAGCACTACCCAAAACATTGTTAGTAGCAAAGGAATTTCTTTCAAATTCAAGTTTCTTATCTATTGCTTTCATGAGAGTTGACATCATAGCTTCCATCTGGACTTTGTTGAACAGGTTTGGATGATCTTCCTGCTCATGCTCTTCATCCGACATGATTCCTACTAAGAAACTCAACAAGAAAGGTTAGAACACAATATGATAGCCGAAGCCTCACTGGTGTTTCTCTCAAGTGTTTCTCTCAAGTGTTTCAGTTTGTGAATCCAGAAGTTCAATAGCAAACAGAGTTCAAGCCTTTTGAAGTCAATTCCCTACCCCAAAGAGAAGAAAAGATAGACAGTATTAAGAGATTTAGTTCGCAAGAGGCTTTACCACCAGAGACTGGATTTCTCTTCAGTCTGGCTGGATTTCTCTTCAGCCTTAGATGCCTTGATCTTTTTTTTTATACTGGTCGGCCCCCTCGCACTTTTAGATAGGTAGGAAAGAGATGGATAGATTCACAGAAACAGAATGATCAAAAGAGGTTCCCAAAGAGAAAAAGAAAATCGAGTACAAACCCTGAATCAAAAGCCCTCAATCTGCTCTGATACCACTTAATGAAACCCTTGATGGTTTGTTTTCCCTTTTTGATGGATCTGAGGGTGATATGGGTTGTGTTTGCGGATTAGAACAAGGATGGTATTGTCTCCTTGAAAGGTAATGGGATGGATGATGGATAGAGGTTGATATGGAGGTGTTCTTCAGTGTAGATCGATGGAGAGATCAAACACTTGTATAGAAGTGCCAATGATCGTGAGTATCACGCCCACAAACAATGATCAGAGGCAAAAGAGCCTTGCAGAGAATCAACTCCTAGGCAAACAGTGTTCAGAAACTGAACAAAGGATTCACAAAAACAAAGGAAAGATTTTTATTGAAAAGTGAATGAATCATACTTTGGATTTCTCACGGTTTATGTAGAACAAAGACAAAGAAATATTGTGGAAACTTGCAACAAGACTTGTGTGAAACACTTAGAACTAGGCAATCTCGAAGACTGAATAATTGAAGAACTCTTTGACTTGATTCTCCATCGAAGTTGGTTCTGGTTTAGAATAAACCAACATCGAAATTGCATTCTTCAATCTCCTGGTTTGTGATCTTGTAACCGGGCCTAACTTGGTTATGAGATCATGATTGTCGTGGGCTTTACTTGTCTCCTCTTCAGCAACATCTAGCTCACTTGTCTCGTCTTCAGTATCATCTAGCTCACTTGTCTCCTCTTCAGTATCACTTAGCTGAATCAGCTCCTCTTGCTCTGCATTGTCTCCCTGTTTAGCTAGGTTTGCATCAGTACCATTACAGAGACTATCAAACCATTATTGGAGATGAAGGAGTTACTGGAGAAATTGGTCAAACTGTTTTGAGGTCTACATTTTTCGAAAAAAGGGGCTATAACTATCAGAGTATCAAAGATGAGTCTTTGGCTAAGTTGGAGATGCAACAAGCAAACCTTGGAAGCTGTCTAGCCGCCAGCTTTGACATAGGAGCAGTCCGAGGGTCATATCTCAACAACCACAAGGAATTATTCAACAAACTCGACTTCTATGGAAACTTAACTCATCAGGGTCTCACGTCGAATTGGAATCATGTCCAAAGATTTTCAGATGAAAGAGTTATGGGTTCTACAAGTCGGCTGATCCTCTGTGTGCTTTGTTTGAATTTTTCTGAGTTCAAAACATCTCAATCCTATCTATGGCGACCAGGTGAGCATCCTAAGGTAATTGATCATGTTTTCAAGAGTTCTTTTATTGATTACACAGATATGATGCACTTGTTTTTGTCAAAAGAGCCATGTGCAGATTATAAGGAAGCTTGGAAGCAATCAAGGAGAAAGAACAAGCGTGAGGAAGACAATCGGTTCAAGCCACCTGATCTGAACAAAAACCAACATGTCCCTGGATTTATCCTCATCAAAGAAGCACCTCCAGATGAATCATACAAGCCAGAACCAAGCAGAAACAAATTTGGGATAAGACTCTTACTCTTTGATAAACTTTTAGGTGCTAACTTGTTTTGTTTCATTGCATCAGGAGTAAGGAGAGCTAACTGGATCAGTGTTTCCTCTATATCCGAATCAAACAGCAACAATGCCTATCTAAGAGGCTTGCAAGGTAAGTGTAATCTGATTTCAAACTTCTATGTTGCTGATTTGGTCCCCTTTATTGCAGGTAAAGCAGATTTGAGGTCAAATCTTTTTGAAGAGGGAGGGGATGATGTGATCATGGGAAGCACCAAGGAACGGAAACATGAACCTGAACCTGAAGAGCTTGTAGATCAGGATGCAACATTGAAGAATGATTGGAAACAAGAAGAATACATTGGTCTTGGCCAAAGCTTGATCATCCAAGACACCTTTACCATCATTCAAGCTACTCCACCTTCAAGCTGATCATCATCTAGGCAAGTAGCTTGTGTGTGCTCTTTTCCTAACCTTTGGTTTTGTCCCACTGGGTTTTCCAAAGGAAGGTTTTTAACGAGGCCACAAGTCTACTTCTCCTATCACCTAGATGATTGATCTTGGTCTGTCCACATGAAGATCTTATGTTATATATTAAACTATGTTTTTATGTTATTTAGTTTTCGAAAACTCTTAAGTCTTGGTCTTTGTTGTATTTTCGAGAGGAGCCTATGTCTTTACTCCTTTTCTTATGTTTTCGAGATGCTGTGCATGTACAGCCTTCTCCCTTTATATGCTGGACGAAATTGAGTAATAAACCATCATCTTTTCAGTCAAAAACTTGTGTTCTTATTTGTGAATTCTCTCTGAGAAATTCTCTTGTTGGTGTGTAATATCCAGCAGCCCTAGGTGTCTAAGGAGGTGGTGCAGCCTGGGTATGGCTTATGCTCCTGGATCACTTGAAGGTAATGGAAGTGGGTGTTCTAGGAGGCTACTAGTATTATTTTTAGACATTTATAAGTGTTTAAGGTGTTTATATGAGAGTTTGAGAGATCAAATGCTTAGAACAGAGTAAGAGACCGAGAGAGTTTAGGAGGCAGAGTTTGTGTATCGAAATGCTTAATTTGATTTATGAGAAGAGTTTACAATATATAGGAAGCGAGAGTAAGCTAGGTTAAGACAAATGAGAGGTTAAGACTGAAAGACTATTCAAGGGGGGAAGCGCTCTCTTTGAAATGCTTGGACCAGGTTCACTTCGCGTATCCAGCTTGGTCCAGCCTGTCTTGCTGCATAGTAACCTTATCTAGCATAGTGACCCTATCCATAAACGGTCACAAGCTCGATCACACTAAACCCTCTCCTTGATCACAAGTCTTTGTAACTTGTTCTTCACTCTTCATCTCTTCTCATAGACAGTTTACCTTAGTTCAAATAGTTACCACACGGTAATTTATTTTCACTGAGGTAACTTTTGTGCCCAGACTTTGCACAATCCAAATTGTCTCCAAATGATGTTTAAAAGTGAGTTTGAGTTGAGATGGTCCGTACATGTCCGTACAAGTCCGTACAGTCCGTACACACTCTTCTCAAACTCACTTCTAAACATCTCTCCAACTTAATCTCCTCATTTCATCCTTCACACTCAACTCTTATTGCCTCAACTTAACACTCCCCCTCAAGCTTGACCATGTGGAACAAGTCGAGCTTGGAATGCTGTTCAATCTCCCTCATTAAAACCTCAACAAGGAAAACCCATTGGGACAAAACCTTGAAGAGGAAAAAGAGTAGAGATATCCCAGCAGGGGAGCATTTAGTTGGTACTCCTCAGGTCAATGAGGCCCAGCCTAATGTGGATGGACTCCATTGTCTTCTGCCTTGCCGCCTTCGTGAACACATCAGCTAACTGATCCTCACTCCTCGTGTAACATGGTAACACCACTCCAAGTACAATCATCTGCCTAACCTTGTGACAGTCCACCTCAATGTGTTTAGTTCTCTCATGAAACACACTGTTGGAAGCTATGTGAATGGCAGCTTGATTGTCACAATGCATGACCATAGGTGTGGCTTGATCAACTTCCAAATGCTTCAGGATTCCTTTGATCCACACCAACTCGTTAGTAAGCTTGAGCATTGCACGGTACTCAGCTTCAGCACTAGAACAGGACACCACTTTCTGCTTCTTGCTCTTCCATGTAACCAGATTGCCTCCAATGAAAGTGCAATAGCCTGTTGTTGATCTTCTATCAACTCTATCACCTGCCCAATCCGCATCACAATACCCCACAGCTTCAGTACTCTTGTTACAACCCATCCAGATGCCTAGACTCCTGGTTCCATTCAGATACATCAGCAACCTTTCCACCATTCTCCAATGGTGCTCCTTGGGTACTTGCATATGCTGACTGACTTGGTTAACCGCAAAACATATATCTGGCCGAGTAATGGTCAGATATATGAGCTTCCCCACAAGCTTCCTATAGAGCTTTGGATCCTTGAACGGCTTGCTATCTTCAGTCTCCCCCTCACGTGGAACCTTGTACCCATCTTCCATCGGCATCTTAGCTGTCTTCCCTTCATCCATACCTGCATCTTTCAAAAGATCAAGTGTATATTTCCTCTGAGATATGAACAAACCTTCCTTGGATCTACACAATTCAATTCCAAGGAAGTATTTCATTTCTCCCAAGTCCTTAATCTCAAATACTGACTTTAGGAAGTCCTTAGTCTCTTGAATACCTGTCTTATCAGAACCAGTGATGATAATATCATCAACATAGACAAGGATACAGATGATACCTGAGGGTGTGGTGAGAGTGAAAAGAGTATGGTCAAGCTCGCATTTCTTGAATCCTCTTCCATTCAGGGTGGTGCTCAGCTTGTAGTACCATGCTCTTGGAGACTGCTTAAGTCCATAGATAGCCTTCTTAAGTCTCAACACATTTCCCTTCTTAACCAAGTGCTCAAGACCCGGTGGTGGTAACATGTAAACTTCATCCTCAAGCTCTCCTTGCAAGAAAGCATTCTTGACATCCATTTGCCAAAGATCCCATTCCAAGTTCACAGCAAGAGACAACACTACTCTAATGGTATGAAGCTTGGCAACCGGAGCAAATGTGTCAATGTAGTCTTCTCCATAGGTTTGAGTAAACCCTCTAGCTACCAACCGAGTCTTCCTTCTATCAATCTTGCCATTAGGTAAGTACTTGATGGTAAAGATCCACTTACATGACACTGCCTTCTTTCCTTTTGGTAATGTACTCTCATACCAAGTGTCATTCTTTATCATTGCGCCAGCTTCATCATTCACTGAGTCTCTCCACTCTTGAATCAACATTGCTTCCTCATAACTTCTTGGAACATAGCTCTCATCTAAACTCACTGTGAAAGCTTGATGTTCCTCAGGAAAGCTTGCAAATGAACACACTGCTTGAGATGGATGCTCAACCGCTTGAGCATTGTAATACACCCTTGTATTCACCCAGTTAGATGCATGTCTCTTAACTCTTGTGCTCCTTCTCAAAGTAGGCTGTGGAGAATGCTGCGTTGCTGTTGCTTCCTCCTCATTTCCACTACTAACCACTTCTTCATTTTGCTGATTTGCTTCAGCTCCCCCACTTGGTTGACTCTCCTCAGCTCCAGAATCCGAATTAGACATCTCAACACCTTGATCATGAGCACCAGAACTCTCCTCCGAACCAGAACTTCCTTCTGCTCCACTTGGTTCTTCTCCCCCCTCATGGTCAAGGTGTGGTGTCTCCTGATGATTCCCACCACCTTGATGATTCCCGTTGACAGGACCATGCTGATCCACATGGATTCCCATCCCTTCTAGGATCGTCCTCAGTACTGAAGCTCTATCACTGGTAAGATCCTTCAAATCTTCCTGGTTTTGCTCATCATAGTACCCTCTTTCTTCTATGAACTTCACTTCCCTTGACACCAACACACGCCTTGTGTCAGGATCATAACATTTGTAACCCTTCTGGCTAGTTGAATACCCAATGAACATAGCCTTGATACTTCTTGCTTCAAGCTTGTTTCGCATCTCACTTGCCACCATCACATAACAAAGACAACCAAAGACCCGCATATACTCCAGTGAAGGTTTGGACTGATTCAGTACCTCAAAAGGTGACTTGCCTTGAAGTACCAAGGTTGGAGTTCTATTGATCAAGTAACAAGCCGTGGATACTGCATCACTCCAAAACCTCTTGGGAACCTTTGACTGGAGCATAATGGTTCTTGCCACTTCCATGAGATGCCGGTTCTTTCTCTCAGCAACCCCATTTTGCTGTGGAGTGTATGGGCAACTCGTTTGGTGCAAGATGCCATGTTGAGCTAAGTGATGCTTGAATGCATGACCAGTGTACTCTCCTCCATTATCTGACCTGAAAATTTTTATCTTGGCATTGTAATGGTTAGTTACATAGGTTTGAAAACTTTTAAATGCATCAAGCACCCTATCTTTGGTTGGAATTAAAGTTAACCAGGTGTATTTGGATTTTTCATCAATGAATGTGACATAATACTTGAAATTATCTCTAGACAAGCAAGGAGAAGTCCAAACATCCGAATGAACAAGATCAAAGCAATTTTTATAAACTGTTGAAGAGTTTGGAAAAACAGTTTTACAATGCTTGCCTAAAATACAAGCTTCACAATCTTTGTTCTCAAATAAAACACCTGGCAACATCAGTTTAAAAGCCTTATTATGAGGGTGTCCTAGTCTAGTATGCCACAATGCATCTTTACTTAGACTAGGAGCAGAAACAGAAGTAAAAAGACAGCAACGATCAGAAATAGGAGCAAGATCTTCAAGCAAATATAATTCTCCTTGGTCACTCCTTTTCCAATAAGCTTGCTGCTATCAATATCCTGAAACTTGACATCATTAGGGCTGAATATAACATTGCAATTTAGATCAGTGGCACATTTCTTAACAGATAACAAATTTGAGGTAAAGGAAGGCATATACAATGCCTTAGATTCCCTATCAAAGAGTTTAAGACTTCCTATCCCTTTGATAGGTACTTTAGCTCCATCCGCAATCATCACATGACCAGTAGTAGGCATAATATCTCTTATTAAGCTAGTGTCACTAATCATGTGATGAGTGCATCCGGAATCAATCACAAGAGGTCTAGTGATGATAGGCTTAGCAATAAGAGCAAGAATACTAGACGGTTTGAATGCATGCTCAATCCTAGCAATATTGGAACTACTAGTATGATCATGCATTTCTCTTAAACTATCCAGCATCCTAGCATTTCTATCAAGCTCACTGCCATTATCTATCAACCTAGCACTAAAGGATGAACCCTCAATGTTACCATTCTCCTTGAAGAGTTTGATCAAAGCATCCAGGTCGGACTTCTTGAGATACTCTTGATCACTTGTCCCGCGGTTGCTTGGTTCACCAGAGTAAGCAACCATGGACTTCTCCTCATTGGTTTCCTTGCTTGTACCAGCTCCACTTGATTTCTCAGCCTTGTATCCAGATCCTCTCTTCTCACGATCCTTCATGAACTTTGCCGGCTTCAAGTGAGGATGAAGAATCCAACACTGACTCTTCTTATGCCCATGCTTCTTGCAATGATCACAATCCCCATCAAACTTCTCATACTTCCCATGCGCAGCCTTGTTTGCTTGTGGAGTCTCCTCTTGATCAATCTTAGCTGCTTGATTCACCAGTGCCAGCTCTCCTTTCTTTCCAAACAACCCAATGGTACCTTGCTCCTTTTGGATCCTTGCAACCACATTCTCAAGATCCGGCAAGTTATCCTCCCTCAACAAGTGTTGGATAAGTCCTTGATACGCCGGATTCAATGTGAGGAGAAGCCCAAACACTTTGTCTTGCTCTCTCCTCTTGTTAAGCTCATCAGCATCCACCGTGCTTGGCCTCAACATCTCAAGTTCAGACCAGAGTGATCTAAACCTTCCCAAGTGCTTAGTAAACTCCATGTCTTCTTGAACCAGGTGGTTCAATGCGTGCTTGACCTCAAACACTCTGCTCAGGTTTGAGGTGTTTCCATACACCTTCTTCAAGGTGTCCCATAGTTCTTTAGCTGACTCGCAGTAGCTATAAGCATCAAGAATTGCCGGGTCAAGTGAGTTTTGAAGAACTGACAGCACTTGCATGTCTTCCTGTTCCCATTTCTCAAATGCCTCTTGAGCCGCTTCGCCTTCATCTTCTCCTTGAGTGATGAGCTTTGGAGCTTCACCTACAGTGATGTGCTTCCACAAGCCTTTCATTCCCACAGCAGTCTTCACCATCCGAGACCACACCAAGTAGTTGTTTCCCTTGAAACAAACCGCAACCTTCATCTTTGAGCTTCCTCCACTATCCATAGCTAAGAAACTCAACCAAGCCTTCAGCTTTCACACAACAAATAACAAGTAACACTCTTTGCTTCACGAACCACAAACAAGCTTCAAATCTTCACGGAACCACAAAAGGAACAAGCTTTCTTCAAAGAACCAGCTTGAACCGCCGAAACCCCAAGTTTGAATCTTCAAGTTTGAATGAACCGCCAAAAGTATCAACGAATCTAGCTTGAGTCTTCACAGCTACCACGAACCACAAAGAAACAAGCTTGAGCTTCAAACCGCCAAGAACACCACGAACACCGAGAAGATCTTCAAAGCTTTAGCTTTGAATCTTCAACTGCGAACCGAGATCCTTCTAACCTGGCTCTGATACCATATTATTTTTAGACATTTATAAGTGTTTAAGGTGTTTATATGAGAGTTTGAGAGATCAAATGCTTAGAACAGAGTTTAAGAGACCGAGAGAGTTTAGGAGGCAGAGTTTGTGTATCGAAATGCTTAATTTGATTTATGAGAAGAGTTTACAATATATAGGAAGCGAGAGTAAGCTAGGTTAAGACAAATGAGAGGTTAAGACTGAAAGACTATTCAAGGGGGGAAGCGCTCTCTTTGAAATGCTTGGACCAGGTTCACTTCGCGTATCCAGCTTGGTCCAGCCTGTCTTGCTGCATAGTAACCTTATCTAGCATAGTGACCCTATCCATAAACGGTCACAAGCTCGATCACACTAAACCCTCTCCTTGATCACAAGTCTTTGTAACTTGTTCTTCACTCTTCATCTCTTCTCATAGACAGTTTACCTTAGTTCAAATAGTTACCACACGGTAATTTATTTTCACTGAGGTAACTTTTGTGCCCAGACTTTGCACAATCCAAATTGTCTCCAAATGATGTTTAAAAGTGAGTTTGAGTTGAGATGGTCCGTACATGTCCGTACAAGTCCGTACAGTCCGTACACACTCTTCTCAAACTCACTTCTAAACATCTCTCCAACTTAATCTCCTCATTTCATCCTTCACACTCAACTCTTATTGCCTCAACTTAACAACTAGCACTCTGTTGAACTATGGTCGACTCTCTACAGCTATGGTGTGGCTGCAAAGATGGATAGCTACTCAAAGACACAGGATTACCCTGTATAGTCTAAGATGGATTCACAAGGAATTCCTTCCTTTAAGTGAGATCAATGTTCCTTTAGCTGAACAGAGAAAGCTTAAGACTTGAAACAACTTGAGAAAATAATTCTTAGATTGAAAGTTGAATGAGTTTCAAAGCAAGCAGCCATGAACTCTTAAACAAATGTCGACAGAACTCAAAGAAAACCCTAGGCTTAAACCAGATGGTTTAATCCTAATCCTAATACTAATTAAAAATCGAAATTGGTTTAATTTAAAATCCTAATCCTACCCAAACTTGGTTTATTGTTTCTGGTTTAAATTAAATGAAAGCCCAATAACCAGAAACATTACAATTTAATTAAATTGAACCAACAGGCTGGTTTGTCTTGGTTATCTCCCTTGCAAACACCTCCCACGATTTTGGCTAAGTGTAGGAGACTCTTCTCTTGTGCTCTCAGCCTTGATCTAGTCATTGGTCCAATCCACACACTAGCTGGTTCTCCTGGTGTATCTCTCTGGTTCTGGTTCTGGTCCTGGTTCTCCTCATCAGCAGCCTCCTCATCAGTGTCACTCAGCTCCTCCTCAAGGTCTCTAGTCATGGCTACACCATCCCCTCCTCCTTTAAAAGGATTTGACCTCAAATCTGATTCATCTGCAAAATAAGGATCCAAGTCAGAAACATTGAAAGTAGAACTGATTGTGTACTTCCCCTCAAGATCAATCTGGTAGGCATTGTTGTTGATTCTTTTCAGCACTTTGAAAGGTCCATCTTTCCTTGGTAGCAGCTTTGATTTCCTCTCAGCAGGAAACCTCTCCTTTCTCATGTGAATCCACACAAGATCACCCGGCTCAAGTACTAGCTCCTTGCGCCCCTTGTTCTTGTGCCTCTCATACATCTTGGTCCTCTCCTCAATGTTCTTCCTGACCTGTTCATGCAAAGACAAAACAAACTCGGCCTTCTGCTTGCCATCCAGGTTAGTTTGTTCTTTTAAAGGCAAAGCAAACAAATCAAGAGGATACAGTGGGTTAAAACCATAAACAACTTGAAAAGGTGAGAGTTTAGTAGCTGAATGCACTGCCCTATTGTATGCAAACTCTACATGAGGTAAACAATCTTCCCAAGTCCTAATGTTACTCTTAATGATGGCACGCAAGAGAGTAGACAATGTCCTATTGACTGATTCAGTCTGACCATCAGTTTGAGGATGACAAGTAGTTGAAAACAATAGCTTAGTTCCCAACTTCCCCCACAGAGTTTTCCAGAAATAGCTAAGGAACTTAGTATCCCTATCAGAAACTATAGTCCTAGGCATACCATGCAGTCTAACAACTTCTCTAAAGAATAGATCAGCTACCAAAGATGCATCATCAGTTTTATGGCAAGGTATGAAGTGAGCCATCTTAGAGAACCTATCAACAACCACAAAGATACTATCTCTTCCTTTCCTGGTTCTAGGCAGTCCTAAGACAAAGTCCATAGATATATCAATCCAGGGTGCAGTAGGGATAGGAAGAGGTGTATACAAACCTGTTGGCTGGACCTTAGACTTGGCCTGCTTGCACACAACACACCTTGAACACACACGCTCCACTTCTTTCTTCATGTTCGGCCAGTAGAAGTGATCTTGCAGTGTGGAGAGTGTTTTGGCGACTCCAAAGTGTCCCATCAGTCCTCCTGCATGAGCTTCCCTAACATACAATTCCCTCAAAGAACCATTAGGAACACACAGGCGGTTATCATAGAAAAGAAATCCTTTTACTTGATAGAACTTCCCACTAGCATGTTTCTCAGACTCTCTAAACACATCTTTAAACTCAGGATCATCAGCATAGCAAGATTTGATATGTTCAAAGCCTAAAAGTTTAGTTTCCATGGAAGATAACAGAGTATACCTTCTGGAGAGTGCATCAGCCACTACATTCTCCTTACCCTTCTTGTAGTGGATGACATAAGGAAATGTCTCAATGAACTCCACCCACCTGGCGTGCCTCTTGTTCAACTTCTGTTGCCCCTTGAGATGTTTAAGAGACTCATGATCTGTATGGATCACAAACTCCTTAGGCCACAAGTAGTGTTGCCACACTTGTAGAGCCCTCACCAAGGCATACAGCTCCTTATCATAGGTAGGATAGTTCAAGGTGGCGCCTCCTAGCTTCTCACTGAAATAAGCTATGGGCTTCTTATCCTGCATCAACACAGCTCCAATTCCAATACCAGATGCATCACACTCAATTTCAAAAGTTTTAGAAAAATCAGGAAGTGCAAGTAAGGGAGCACTTGTTAATTTATCCTTTAGCATTTGAAATGCTTCTTCCTGGTCTGGTCCCCAAGTGAAACCTACACTCTTCTTGATTATTTCAGTTAGTGGTGCTGCAACTGTACTGAAATCTCTCACAAACCTCCTATAGAAGCCAGCAAGCCCATGAAAACTTCTGACCTCTCCAATAGACTTAGGGATCGGCCACTCCCTGATGGCTTTCACCTTCTCCTCATCAACCTGTATACCCTGTGAAGTCACAACAAAACCTAAAAAGACAAGGTTATCTGTGCCAAAGGAACACTTCTTGTAGTTAGCATACAGATTTTCTTTTCTAAGCACATCTAGAACTTGTTTCAAGTGGTTAACATGTTCTTCCATAGTCTTGCTGTAAATCAGGATATCATCAAAATACACAACTACAAATCGCCTCAAGACATGATTCATTAACCTCATGAAAGTACTAGGTGCATTAGTCAATCCAAAAGGCATCACAAGCCATTCATACAATCCTAGCTTAGTTTTAAAGGCAGTTTTCCACTCATCTCCTTCTTTCATTCTAATCTGGTGGTAACCACTCTTTAAATCAATTTTAGAAAAGACACATGAACCATGTAACTCATCTAGCATATCATCTAAGCGAGGGATTGGATGTCTGTACTTAACTGTTATGTTGTTGATGGCTCTGCAATCCACACACATCCTCCAGCTTCCATCTTTCTTAGGCACCAGTAAAACAGGTACAGCACAAGGACTCATGCTCTCCCTGATATGGCCTTTCTCCAGCAGGTCATTGACTTGTTTCTGAAGCTCCTTAGTCTCCACAGGATTGGTCCTGTATGCTGGACGGTTTGGTAAGGTAGCCCCTGGCACAAAATCAATTTGGTGCTCTATGCCCCTAATAGGCGGCAGCCCCATGGGATTGTCTTCTGGAAACACATCCTTATACTCCTGCAAAAGACATTCAATCTCCTCTGGAATCTCAGGAGCAAGGTTAGTAGTAGAGCTCAACAATTCTTTATAAACTACTAGGATAAAATTTGATTGTTCAATCACAGCAGTTTTAATATCCTTAGCAGTAGCAAAGAGGTTGAGTTTACTTACCTGTTTGGTTTCTTCTAGTAGTAAGGTCTTACCAGCAGCCTTGGCGTCCTCCCTCCTCCTTTTAAGAAGCATTTGATCTTGGTGCACTTCTTGAGGTGTCATTGGCGCCAATGTCACTTGTTTCTCCTTGTGAGCAAAAGTGTATCTGTTGGTGAAGCCATCATGTAATGCTCTCTTGTCATACTGCCATGGACGACCAAGGAGGATGTGGCTAGCTTCAAGAGGTGCTACATCACAAGTGATCTCATCCTGATACTTCCCCACTGATAGTAGAACTTTCACTTGCTTGGTGATCTTTAATCCTCCCTCATCATTGATCCATTGCAACAGATATGGCTTAGGGTGTTTGATCACTTCAAGACCTAGTTTCTCCACTAGCTCATTACTTGCCACATTAGTACAGCTACCTCCATCAATGATTAAGCTGCACACTTTGTCTTGAATCAAACACCTTGTGTGGAACAAGTTTTCTCTCTGCTCATCCTCTTTGACCTTAGGCTGAACATTGAGAAGTCTCCTAGTAACCAGTAGTTCCCCTTGGACTGGATACTCCACGCCATCCTCATCAAGCTCCTGGTCGCCATCTTCATCCTCAGATATCACTTCCCCATTAGCTAAGATAGTCATCACCTTCTTGTTGGTACAATCACTAGCATAATGCCCAAAGCCATGGCACTTGAAACACTTGATGTTCCTGGTTCTGGTAGGTGTATCCACGCCCTTTCCCTTATCATCACGCTTGGTGCTAGCTGTAGAAGCTTCCTCCTTTGGCTTATCAGTTGATCTCTCATCTCTTGAGTAGGCCGGTTTTGAACTAGAGCTGTATGGAGATCTAGTAGAGCTCTTCCTCTTGTTCTGCTGCTCAATCAAAATTGCCTTGTGCAACAACTCATCCATATCTTCATACTCTTGCAGCTCCAACCTATCCTGGATCTCTCTATTAAGTCCCCCTTGGAACCTAGCCATAGTAGCTTCCACACCCTCTTCTAAGTCAGCTTTCAACATGAGTGTCTCCATCTCCTGGTGATAATCCTCTACACTCTTAGAACCTTGGGAAAGCCTCCTTAGTTTCTGGTGGAGATCTCTTCCATAGTGATTAGGAACAAATCTCTTTCTCATTACAGTTTTCATCTCAAACCAGGAAGCTATCTGAGGCTCTCCATTGCGTCTCCTGGTAGTAGCAATCTGATCCCACCAGTTAATAGCATAACCAGAAAACTCAGTGGCTGCTAATCTAACCTTCCTCTCCTCAGTGAACTGCTGGCAATTGAAAACTAGCTCAATCTTCTTCTCCCACTCCAGATAGGCATCAGGATCATTCTTACCATGGAATGGAGGAATTCTAAGCTTGAGATTGCCTAGGTTATCAGCTGGTCGCCTGCGGTTATGGTGCCTGTTGTGCTGACTAGCCTGAGACTCATCATCACTTTCATCAGCTTCATCATCCTCAGCTTGCTCACCATAGAGCCTATGACCTCCAACCTCAAACCGTGCTCCCCTTATAGGTCCAATGCGTGCTCTCCTAGCTCCAGCAACAGCTGCTGCTCTCTCCTGTCCTGCATTATCATCAACTAAAACATCATTAGCTTGTTGAGCTCTATTGAAGTTAACTTGCATTCTCCTGGTTATCTCAGCCATCATAGCCTCAAATTGGACTTGATTAAGATTGATCTGCTGGGCTGCCGGTTCTCCTCTATCCTCTCTGCCTTGTTCCTCAGCCATTGTAACCTGAAAGACAAGTTAGAAAAGAAACAAAAGAGCACAAATATAAACTCTCTCTCACTCTGTTTCAGCTGCCAAGTCTCTGCTTTCTCACAAGTTCAGTTAAGATTCAAAGCTCTACACCTAAGATCTAGAACTAAAACCCCAATGAATCAGATAGAAAGTATTAAGAGATTTAGGCACCAGCTGACTTTACCACCCTGAGCTGGATTTCTCTTCAGCTAGCTGGATTTCTCTTCAGCTTTCTTATTTTTTTTTTTTTTGATTTGGATCAAAGATCTTTTTTTTTTTTTTTTGATTACCAGGGTTGGCTCAGCTGGCTTACAACAGATAGATAGATAAGAAAAGTGTTTGATGGTATGGAATGATCTGAGTAGACAAATCGCAAACCCTAACCTTCAAGTGGCTCTGATACCACTTGGTGCAGCCTGGGTATGGCTTATGCTCCTGGATCACTTGAAGGTAATGGAAGTGGGTGTTCTAGGAGGCTACTAGCACTCTGTTGAACTATGGTCGACTCTCTACAGCTATGGTGTGGCTGCAAAGATGGATAGCTACTCAAAGACACAGGATTACCCTGTATAGTCTAAGATGGATTCACAAGGAATTCCTTCCTTTAAGTGAGATCAATGTTCCTTTAGCTGAACAGAGAAAGCTTGAAGACTTGAAACAACTTGAGAAAATAATTCTTAGATTGAAAGTTGAATGAGTTTCAAAGCAAGCAGCCATGAACTCTTAAACAAATGTCGACAGAAATCAAAGAAAACCCTAGGCTTAAACCAGATGGTTTAATCCTAATCCTAATACTAATTAAAATCGAAATTGGTCTAATTTAAAATCCTAATCCTACCCAAACTTGGTTTATTGTTTCTGGTTTAAATTAAATGAAAGCCCAATAACCAGAAACATTACAATTTAATTAAATTGAACCAACAGGCTGGTTTGTCTTGGTTATCTCCCTTGCAAACACCTCCCACGATTTTGGCTAAGTGTAGGAGACTCTTCTCTTGTGCTCTCAGCCTTGATCTAGTCATTGGTCCAATCCACACACTAGCTGGTTCTCCTGGTGTATCTCTCTGGTTCTGGTTCTGGTCCTGGTTCTCCTCATCAGCAGCCTCCTCATCAGTGTCACTCAGCTCCTCCTCAAGGTCTCTAGTCATGGCTACACCAGGAGGTGTGTCATATCCAATCTAGCCATCTAAAAGTGTCAAGGAGTCTCTTCCGCAACTCTTTGAATCATCAATCAATCCACATGCCTTGAGAAACTTGAGTCTTTTGATTCGTTTCTGCAAGGATTATCCCATCTGTTCCAGAGCCTTCCTAGGATCGTGTCACCTGGTTTGATAAGAATCATGAAGATAATGGCATATGTCCGAACAGGCTAATCTGGAATCATCTGGATAGAAGGTGGGATATCTTCTTACTCACAACTCCTATGAGATTTATTCAACTTCCTGGTTATTCTCCACTTATTAGTGGTTCCAAATAAGCTTCTTAGATCGTGGTTCATCCTGGTTTGATAAGAATCATGAAGATAATGGCATATGTCCGAACAGGCTAATCTGGAATCATCTGGATAGAAGGTGGGATTTTCTTCATCACAACTCTTATGAGATTTATTCAACTTCCTGGTTATTCTCCACTGATTAGTGGTTCCAAATAAAGCTTCTTAGATCGTGGTTCATCCTGGTTTGATAAGAATCATGAAGTATTGCGTATATCCGAACAGGCTAATCTGGAATCATCTGGATAGAAAGTGGGATATCTTCTTGCTCACAACTCTTAAGAGATTTATTCAACTTCCTGGTTATTCTCCACTGATAGTGGTTCAAATAAAGCTTCTTAGATCGTGGTCATCCTGGTTTGATAAGAATCATGAAGATAATGGCATATGTCCGAACAGGCTAATCTGGAATCATCTGGATAGAAGGTGGGATATCTTCTTACTCACAACTCTTATGAGATTTATTCAACTTCCTGGTTATTCTCCACTGATTAGTGGTTCCAAATAAAGCTTCTTAGATCGTGTTCATCCTGGTTTGATAAGAATCATGAAGATATTGCCATATGTCCGAACAGGCTAATCTGGAATCATCTGGATAGAAAGTGGGATATCTTCTTGCTCACAACTCTTATGAGATTTATTCAACTTCCTGGTTATTCTCCACTGATTAGTGGTTCCAAATAAAGCTTCTTAGATCGTGGTTCATCCTGGTTTGATAAGAATCATGAAGATAATGGCATATGTCCGAACAGGCTAATCTTGAATCATCTGGATAGAAGGTGGGATATCTTCTTGCTCACAACACTTATGAGATTTATTCAACTTCCTGGTTATTCTCCACTGATTAGTGGTTCCAAATAAAGCTTCTTAGATCGTGGTTCATCCTGGTTTGATAAGAATCATGAAGATAAGGCATATGTCCGAACAGGCTAATCTGGAATCATCTGGATAGAAAGTGGATATTTCTTACTCACAACTCCTATGAGATTTATTCAACTTCCTGGTTATTCTCCACTGATTAGTGGTTCCAAATAAAGCTTCTTAGATCGTGGTTCATCCTGGTTTGATAAGAATCATGAAGAAATGCCATATGTCCGAACAGGCTAATCTGGAATCATCTGGATAGAAGGGGGATATCTTCTTACTCACAACTCCTATGAGATTTATTCAACTTCCTGGTTATTCTCCACTGATTAGTGGTCCAAATAAAGCTTCTTAGATCGTGGTTCATCCTGGTTTGATAAGAATCATGAAGATAATGGCATTGTCGAACAGGCAATCGGAATCATCTGGATAGAAGGTGGGATATCTTCTTGCTCACAACACTTATGAGATTTATTCAACTTCCTGTTATTCTCCACTGATTAGTGGTTAAATAAAGCTTCTTAGATCGTGGTTCATCCTGGTTTGATAAGAATCATGAAGATATGCATATGTCCCGAACAGGCTAATCTGGAATCATCTGGATAGAAAGTGGGATATCTTCTTCTCACAATCCTATGAGATTTAATTAACTTCTTGGTATTCTCCACTGATTAGTTGTTCCAAATAAAGCTTCTTAGATTGTGGTTCATCCTGGTTTGATAAGAATCATGAAGATATTGCCATATGTCAAACAGGCTAATCTGGAATCATCTGGATAGAAAGTGGGATATCTTCTTACTCACAATCCCTTATGAGATTTATTCAACTTCCTGGTTATTCTCCACTGATTAGTGTTCCAAATAAAGCTTCTTAGATCGTGGTTCATCCTGGTTTGATAAGAATCATGAAGATAATGGCATT
>NW_026616459.1:0-24879 GCF_000801105.2 Raphanus sativus | reverse complement strand
AACACAGGATGAACCACGATCTAAGAGGCTATATTTGGAACCACTAATCAGTGGAGAATACCAGGAAGTTGAAAAATCTCATAGGAGTTGTGAGTAAGAAGATATCCCACTTCTATCCAGATGATTCCAGATTAGCCTGTTCGGACATATGGCAAAATCTTCATGATTCTTATCAAACCAGGATGAACACGATCTAAGAAGCTTTATTGGTGGAACCACTAATCAGTGGAGAATAACCAGGAAGTTGAATAAATCTCATAGGAGTTGTGAGTAAGAAGATATCCCACTTTCTATCCAGATGATTCCAGATTAGCCTGTTCGGACATATGGCAATATCTTCATTATTCTTATCAAAACAGGATGAACCAATATCTAAGAAGCTTGATTGGGAACAAATAATCAGTGGAGAATAAACCAGGAAGTGAGAATAAATCTCATAGGAGTTGTGAGTAAGAAGATATCCCACTTTTCTATCCAGATGATTCCAGATTAGCCTGTTCGAACACATATGCCATTATCTTCATGATTTCTTATCAAACCAGGATGAACCACGATCTAAGAAGCTTTATTTGGAACCACTAATCAGTGGAGAATAACCAGGAAGTTGAAAAATTCTCATGGAATTGGGAGTAGAAGAATATCCCACTTTCTATCCAGATGATTCCAGATTAACATGTTCGGACATATGGCAATATCTTCATGATTCTTATCAAACCAGGATGAACCACGATCTAAGAAGCTTTATTTGGAACCCACTAATCAGTAGAATAACCAGGAAGTTGAATAAATCTCATAAGTGTTGTGAGCAAGAAGATATCCACCTTCTATCCAGATGATTCCAGATTAGCCTGTTCGGACATATGCAATTATTCTCATGATTCTTATCAAACCAGGATGAACCACACATCTAAGAAGCTTTATTTGGAACCACTAATCAGTGGAGAATAACCAGGAAGTTGAATAAATCTCATAAGGAGTTGTGAGTAAGAAGATATCCCACCTTTATCCAGATGATCCAGATTAGCCTGTTCGGACATATGGCAATATCTTCATGAGTCTTATCAAACCAGGATGAACCACGATCTAAGAAGCTTTATTTGAAACCACTAATCAGTGGAGAATAACCAGGAAGGTTGAATAAATCTCATAAGGTGTTGTGAGCAAGAAGATATCCCACCTTCTATCCAGATGAGATTCCAGATTAGCCTGTTCGGACATATGCCATTATCTTCATGATTCTTATCAAACCAGGATAAACACGATCTAAAGAAGCTTTATTTTGGAACCACTAATCAGTGGAGAATAACCAGGAAGTTGAATAATCTCATAGGAGTTGTGAGTAAGAAGATATCCCACTTTCTATCCAGATGATTCCAGATTAGCCTGTTCGGACATATGGCAATATCTTCATGATTATTATCAAACCAGGATGAAACACGATCTAAGAAGCTTTATTTGGAACCACTAATCAGTGGAGAATAACCAGGAAGTTGAATAAATATAAGTGTTTGAGCAAGAAGATATCCCCCTTCTATCCAGATAATTCCAGATTAGCTGTTCCGACATAGATTAGCCTGTTCGGACATAATGCTATTATCTTCATGATTCTTATCAAAAGGGATGAAACACGATCTAAGAAGCTTTATTTGGAACCACTAATCAGTGGAGAATAACCAGGAAGTTGAATAAATCTCATAGGAGTTGTGAGTAAGAAGATATCCCACTTTCTATCCAGATGATTCCAGATTAGCCTGTTCGGACATATGGCAATATCTTCATGATTCTTATCAAACCAGGATGAACCACGATCTAAGAAGCTTATTTGGAACCACTAATCAGTGGAGAATAACCAGGAATTTGAATAAATCTCATAAGGAGTTGTGAGTAAGAAGATATCCCACCTTCTATCCAGATGATTCCAGATTAGCCTGTTCGGACATATGCCATTATCTTCATGATTCTTATCAAACCAGGATGAACCACGATCTAAGAAGCTTTATTTGGAACCACTAATCAGTGGAGAATAACCAGGAAGTTTGAATAAATCTCATAGAGTTGTGAGTAAGAAGATATCCCACTTTCTATCCAGATGATTCCAGATTAGCCTGTTCGGACATATGGCAATATTCTTCATGATTCTTATCAAACCAGGATGAACCACGATCTAAGAAGCTTATTTGGAACCACTAATCAGTGGAGAATAACCAGAAGTTGAATAAATCTCATAGGAGTTGTGAGTAAGAAGATATCCCACTTCTATCCAGATGATTCCAGATTAGCCTGTTCGGACATATGCAATATCTTCATGATTCTTATCAAACCAGGATGAACCAATTGTAACAAGCTTATTGGGAACCACAATCAGTGGAGAATAACCAGGAAGTTGAATAAATCTCATAGGAGTTGTGAGTAAGAAGATATCCCACTTTCTATCCAGATGATTCCAGATTAGCATGTTCGGACATATGGCAATATCTTCATGATTCTTATCAAACCAGGATGAACCACGATCTAAGAAGCTTTATTTGGAACCACTAATCAGTGGAGAATAACCAGGAAGTTGAATAAATCTCATAGGAGTTGTGAGTAAGAAGATATCCCACTTCTATCCAGATGATTCCAGATTAGCCTGTTCGGACATATGGCAATATCTTCATGATTCTTATCAAACCAGGATGAACCACGATCTAAGAAGCTTTATTTGGAACCAACTAATCAGTGGAGAATAACCAGGAAGTTGAATAAATCTCATAGGAGTTGTGAGCAAGAAGATATCCCACTTTCTATCCAGATGATTCCAGATTAGCCTGTTCGGACATATGCCATTATCTTCATGATTCTTATCAAACCAGGATGAACCACGATCTAAGAAGCTTTATTTGGAACCACTAATCAGTGGAGAATAACCAGGAAGTTGAATAAATCTCATAGGAGTTGTGAGTAAGAAGATATCCCACTTTCTATCCAGATGATTCCAGATTAGCCTGTTCGGACATATGGCAATATCTTTCATGATTCTTATCAAACCAGGATGAACCACGATCTAAGAAGCTTTATTTGGAACCACTAATCAGTGGAGAATAACCAGGAAGTTGAATAAATCTCATAAGTGTTGTGAGCAAGAAGATATCCCACCTTCTATCCAGATTAGCCCTGTTCGGACATATGCCAATTATCTTCATGATTCTTATCAAACCAGGATGAACCACGATCTAAGAAGCTTTATTTGGAACCACTAATCAGTGGAGAATAACCAGGAAGTTGAATAAATCTCATAGGAGTTGTGAGTAAGAAGATATCCCACTTTCTATCCAGATGATTCCAGATTAGCCTGTTCGGACATATGGCAATATCTTCATGATTCTTATCAAACCAGGATGAACCACGATCTAAGAAGCTTTATTTGGAACCACTAATCAGTGGAGAATAACCAGGAAGTTGAATAAATCTCATAGGAGTTGTGAGTAAGAAGATATCCCACTTTCTATCCAGATGATTCCAGATTAGCCTGTTCGGACATATGGCAATATCTTCATGATTCTTATCAAACCAGGATGAAACACGATCTAAGAAGCTTTATTTGGAACCAATAATCAGTGGAGAATAACCAGGAAGTTGAATAAATCTCATAAGAGTTGTGAGTAAGAAGATATCCCACTTTCTATCCAGATGATTCCAGATTAGCCTGTTCGGACATATGCCATTATCTTCATGATTCTTATCAAACCAGGATGAACCACGATCTAAGAAGCTTTATTTGGAACCACTAATCAGTGGAGAATAACCAGGAAGTTGAATAAATCTCATAGGAGTTGTGAGCAAGAAGATATCCACTTTCTATCCAGATGATTCCAGATTAGCCTGTTCGGACATATGGCAATATCTTCATGATTCTTATCAAACCAGGATGAACCATCGATCTAAGAAGCTTTATTTGGAACCACTAATCAGTGGAGAATAACCAGGAAGTTGAATAAATCTCATAAGTGTTGTGAGCAAGAAGATATCCCACCTTCTATCCAGATGATTCCAGATTAGCCTGTTCGGACATATGCCATTATCTTCATGATTCTTATCAAACCAGGATGAACCACGATCTAAGAAGCTTTATTTGGAACCACTAATCAGTGGAGAATAACCAGGAAGTTGAATAAATCTCATAGGAGTTGTGAGTAAGAAGATATCCCACTTTCTATCCAGATGATCCAGATTAGCCTGTTCGGACATATGGCAATATCTTCATGATTCTTATCAAACCAGGATGAACCACGATCTAAGAAGCTTTATTGGAACCACTAATCAGTGGAGAATAACCAGGAAGTTGAATAAATCTCATAGGAGTTGTGAGCAAGAAGATATCCCACCTTTATCCAGATGATTCCAGATTAGCCTGTTCGGACATATGCCATTATCTCATGATTCTTATCAAACCAGGATGAACCACGATCTAAGAAGCTTTATTTGGAACCACTAATCAGTGGAGAATAACCAGGAAGTTGAATAAATCTCATAGGAGTTGTGAGTAAGAAGATATCCCCTTTCTATCCAGATGATTCCAGATTAGCCTGTTCGGACATATGGCAATATCTTCATGATTCTTATCAAACCAGGATGAACCACGATCTAAGAAGCTTTATTTGGAACCACTAATCAGTGGAGAATAACCAGGAAGTTGAATAAATCTCATAAGTGTTGTGAGCAAGAAGATATCCCACTTTTATCCAGATGATTCCAGATTAGCCTGTTCGGACATATGCCATTATCTTATGATTCTTATCAAACCAGGATGAACCACGATCTAAGAAGCTTTATTTGGAACCACTAATCAGTGGAGAATAACCAGGAAGTTGAATAAATCTCATAGGAGTTGTGAGTAAGAAGATATCCACTTTCTATCCAGATGATTCCAGATTAGCCTGTTCGGACATTGGCATATCTTCATGATTCTTATCAAACCAGGATGAACCACGATCTAAGAAGCTTTATTTGGAACCACTAATCAGTGGAGAATAACCAGGAAGTTGAATAAATCTCATAGGAGTTGTGAAGAAGAAGATATCCCACTTTCTATCCAGATGATTCCAGATTAGCCTGTTCGGACATATGGCAATATCTTCATGATTCTTATCAAACCAGGATGAACCAATATCTAAGAAGCTTTATTTGGAAACCACTAATCAGTGGAGAATAACCAGGAAGTTAATAAATCTCATAGGAGTTGTGAGTAAGAAGATATCCCACCTTCTATCCAGATGATTCCAGATTAGCCTGTTCGGACATATGCCATTATCTTCATGATTCTTATCAAACCAGGATGAACCACGATCTAAGAAGCTTTATTTGGACCCACTAATCAGTGGAGAATAACCAGGAAGTTGAAAAATCTCATAGGAGTTGTGAGTAAGAAGATATCCCACTTCTCATCCAGATGATTCCAGATTAGCATGTTCGGACATATGGCAATATCTTCATGATTCTTATCAAACCAGGATGAACCACGATCTAAGAAGCTTTATTTGGAACCACTAATCAGGGGAATAACCAGGAAGTTGAATAAATCTCATAGGAGTTGTGAGCAAGAAGATATCCCACTTTCTATCCAGATGATTCCAGATTAGCCTGTTCGGACAATATGCCATTATCTTCATGATTCTTATCAAACCAGGATGAACCACGATCTAAGAAGCTTTATTTGGAACCACTAATCAGTGGAGAATAACCAGGAAGTTGAATAAATCTCATAGGAGTTGTGAGTAAGAAGATATCCCACTTTCTATCCAGATGATTCCAGATTAGCCTGTTCGGACATATGCCATTATCTTCATGATTCTTATCAAACCAGGATGAACCCGATCTAAGAAGCTTTATTTGGAACCACTAATCAGTGGAGAATAACCAGGAAGTTGAATAAACTCATAAGTGTTGTGAGCAAGAAGATATCCCACTTCTATCCAGATGATTCCAGATTAGCCTGTTCGGACATATGCCATTATCTTCATGATTCTTATCAAACCAGGATGAACCAACGATCTAAGAAGCTTTGATTTGGAACCACTAATCAGTGAGAATAACCAGGAAGTTGAATAAATCTCTTATAGGAGTTGTGAGTAAGAAGATATCCCACTTTCTATCCAGATGATTCCAGATTAGCCTGTTCGGACATATGGCAATATCTTTCATGATTCTTATCAAACCAGGATGAACCACGATCTAAGAAGCTTTATTTGGAACCACTAATCAGTGGAGAAAACCAGGAAGTTGAATAAATCTCATAAGTGTTTGAGTAAGAAGATATCCCACCTTCTATCCAGATGATTCCAGATTAGCCTGTTCGGATATCAATATCTTCATGATTCTTATCAAACCAGGATGAAACACGATCTAAGAAGCTTTATTTGGAACCACTAATCAGTGGAGAATAACCAGGAAGTTGAATAAATCTCATAGGAGTTGTGAGTAAGAAGATATCCCACTTCTATCCAGATGATTCCAGATTAGCCTGTTCGGACATATGCCAATATCTTCATGATTCTTATCAAACCAGGAAGAACAGATCTAAGAAGCTTTATTTGGAACCACTAATCAGTGGAGAATAACCAGGAAGTTGAATAAATCTCATAAGTGTTTGAGCAAGAAGATATCCCACCTTCTATCCAGATGATTCCACCAGATTAGCCTGTTCGGACATATGCAATTATCTTTATGATTCTTATCAAACCAGGATGAACCACGATCTAAGAAGCTTTATTTGGAACACTAATCAGTGGAGAATAACCAGGAAGTTGAATAAATCTCATAGTAGTTGTGAGTAAGAAGATATCCCACTTTCTATCCAGATGATTCCAGATTAGCCTGTTCGGACATATGGCAATATCTTCATGATTCTTATCAAACCAGGATGAACCACGATTTAAGAAGCTATATTTGGAACCATTAATCAGTGGAGAATAACCAGGAAGTTGAATAAATCTCATAGGAGTTGTGAGTAAGAAGATATCCCACTTTCTATCCAGATGATTCCAGATTAGCCTGTTCGGACATTTGGCAATATCTTCATGATTTTTATCAAACCAGGATGAAACAAATATGTAAGAAGCTTGATTGGGAACCAATAATCAGTGGAGAATAACCAGGAAGTTGAATAAATCTCATAGGAGTTGTGAGTAAGAAGATATCCCACTTTCTATCCAGATGATTCCAGATTAGCCTGTTCGGACATATGCCAATATCTTCATGATTCTTATCAAACCAGGATGAAACACGATCTAAGAAGCTTTATTTGGAACCACTATTCAGTGGAGAATAACCAGGAAGTTGAAAAAATCTCATAGGAGTTGGGAGTAAGAAGATATCCCACTTTCTATCCAGATGATTCCAGATTAGCATGTTCGGACATATGGCAATATCTTCATGATTCTTATCAAACCAGGATGAACCACGATCTAAGAAGCTTTATTTGGAACCACTAATCAGTGGAGAATAACCAGAAGTTGAATAAAACTCATAAGTGTTTTGAGCAAGAAGATATCCCACCTTCTATCCAGATGATTCCAGATTAGCCTGTTCGGACATATGCCATTATCTTCATGATTCTTATCAAACCAGGATGAACCACGATCTAAGAAGCTTTATTTTGCAAACCACTAATCAGTGGAGAATAACCAGGAAGTTGAATAAATCTCATAGGAGTTGTGAGTAAGAAGATATCCCACTTTCTATCCAGATGATTCCAGATTAGCCTGTTCGGACATATGGCAATATCTTCATGATTATTATCAAACCAGGATGAACCACGATCTAAGAAGCTTTATTGGAACCACTAATCAGTGAAGAATAACCAGGAAGTTGAATAAATCTCATAAGTGCTTGTGAGCAAGAAGATATCCCACCTTCTATCCAGATGATTCCAGATTAGCATGTTCGGACATATGCCATTATCTTTATGATTCTTATCAAACCAGGATGAACCACGATCTAAGAAGCTTTATTTGAAACCACTAATCAGTGGAGAATAACCACGAAGTTGAATAAATCTCATAGTAGTTGTGAGTAAGAAGATATCCCACTTTCTATCCAGATGATTCCAGATTAGCCTGTTCGGACATATGGCAATATCTTCATGAGTCTTATCAAACCAGGATGAACCACGATCTAAGAAGCTTAATTTGGAACCACTAATCAGTGGAGAATAACCGGAAGTTGAAGAAATCTCATAGGAGTTGTGAGTAAGAAGATATCCCACTTTCTATCCAGATGATTCCAGATTAGCCTGTTCGGACATATGGCAATATCTTCATGATTCTTATCAAACCAAGATGAAAAAATAGTAAACAAGGCTTGATTGGGAACCAATAATCAGTGGAGAATAACCAGGAAGTTGAATAAATCTCATAGGAGTTGTGAGTAAGAAGATATCCCACTTTCTATCCAGATGATTCCATATTAGCCTGTCTAAATATGCCATTATCTTCATGATTCTTATCAAACCAGGATGACCCACGATCTAAGAAGCTTTATTTGGAACCACTATTCGGTGGAGAATAACCAGGAAGTTAAAAAATCTCATAGGAGTTGGGAGTAAGAAGATATCCCACTTTCTATCCAGATGATTCCATATTAGCATGTTCGGACATATGGCAATATCTTCATGATTCTTATCAAACCAGGATGAACCACGATCTAAGAAGCTTTTATTTGGAACCACTAATCAGTGGAGAATAACCAGGAATTGAATAAATCTCATAAGTGCTGTGAGCAAGAAGATATCCTTCCTATCTAGATGATTCCAAATTAGCCTGTTCGGACATATGCCATATATCTTCATGATTCTTATCAAACCAGGATGAACCACGATCTAAGAAGCTTTATTTGGAAACTACTAATCAGTGAAAAATAACCATGAGTCTTATCAAACAGGATGAACCACGATATCTATGAAGCTTTGTTGTGGAACCATTAATAGGGAGAATAACCAGGAAGTTGAATAAATCTCATAAAGTGTTTGTGAAGCAAGAAGATATCCCAACTTCATCCAGGGATGATTCGCATATTAGCATGTTCGGACATATGCCATTATCTTCATGATTCTTATCAAACCAAGATGAACCACGATCTAAGAAGCTTTATTTGGAACCACTAATCAGTGGAGAATAACCAGAAAGTTGAAGAAATCTCATAAGTGTTGTGAGGCAAGAAGATATCCCACCTTCTATCTAGATGATTCCAGATTAGTCTGTTTTGGACATATGCCATTATCTTCATGATTCTTATCAAACCAGGATGAACACGATCTAAGAAGCTTTATTTGGAACCACTAATCAGTGGAGAATTAACCAGGGAAGTTGAATAAATCTCATAAGTGTTGTGAGCAAGAAGATATCCCACCATCTATCTAGATGATTCTAGATTAGCCTGTTCGGACATATGCGATTATCTTCATGATTCTTATCAAACCAGGATGAACCACGATCTAAGAAGCTATATTTGGAACCACTAATCAGTGGAAAATAACCAGAAAGTTGAAAAAATCTCATAGGAGTTGTGAGTAAGAAGATATCCCACTTTCTATCCAGATGATTCCAGATTAGCCTGTTCGGACATATGGCAATATCTTCATGATTCTTATCAAACCAGGATGAACCACGATCTAAGAATCTTTATTTGGAACCACTAATTAGTGTAGAATAACCAGGAAGTTGAAAATGGTGTAGCTGATCACTTGTCCAGGCTGAAGGTGGAGTGTGGAGTACCTATTGATGAGGGACTTCCAGAGGAGCAAATCATGGCTATTGGAGCAGTGATGGCAGTTTGTGAAACTGGTAGAAAGCTTGAGGAAGTGAAGGCAACTGAAGAGAAGGAACCTTGGTATGCTGATTTGGTGAACTACCTAGCCACAGGAAAAGAACCTTTGAATCTTGTGGGCTATGCCAAGAAGAAGTTCTACAAAGATGTGAAGAGGTACTACTGGGATGAGCCTTATCTCTACACTCTCTGCAAGGATCAGCTGTATAGGAGAGTGGTTGCTAATGAAGAGATAGATGGGATCCTCACACAATGTCATGGATCATCTATGGAGGCCACTTTGCTACTTTTAAGACTGTAGCAAAAGTGTTACAAGCCGGATTCTGGTGGCCACACATGTTCAAAGACACACAAGATTTTGTCTCAAAGTGTGATTCATGCCAAAGAAGAGGAAACATCACCAAGAGGAATGAGATGCCTCAAAATCCTATCCTAGAAGTTGAGGTCTTTGATGTGTGGGGTATTGACTTCATGGGACCATTTCCTTCATCATATGGGAACAAGTACATTCTTGTGGCTGTTGACTATGTATCAAAGTGGGTGGAAGCTATTGCTAGTCCCACCAATGATGCTAGAGTGGTGACCAACATGTTCAAGAGTATTATCTTCCCAAGGTTTGGAGTTCCAAGAGTTGTGATCAGTGATGGGGGTTCTCACTTCATTAACAAGCTGCTCGAAGGACTTCTAAGGAAGAATGGTGTGAAGCATAAGGTAGCAACTCCTTACCATCCTCAGACAAGTGGTCAAGTTGAGGTCTCTAACAGAGAGATCAAATCCATTATGGAGAAGATTGTGGGGATCACGAGGAAAGATTGGTCTAATAAGCTTGATGATGCACTTTGAGCCTATAGGACAGCTTACAAGACACCTTTGGGTACCACACCTTTCAACCTTGTCTATGGGAAAGCCTGTCATCTGCCTGTGAAGCTTGAGTACAAGGCATTATGGGCAGTGAAGTTGCTGAACTTCGACATCAAAAGTGCTAAGGAGAAAAGACTTTTCCAGCCACATGAGCTTGATGAGATAAGGATGGATGCTTTTGAGAATTCAAGGATCTACAAAGAAAAGACCAAAGCTTTCCATGACAAGAACATTCTGAAAAGAGAGTTCCGAGAGGGAGACCAAGTCCTTCTCTACAACTCTAGGCTGAAGTTGTTTCCAGGAAAGCTCAAGTCAAGATGGTCCGGTCCATTCAAGGTCAAAGAAATCAGACCTTATGGAGCAATAGTTCTATGGAGTACTGATGGAAGTTACTTCACAGTGAATGGGCAGAGGGTTAAGCTCTACATGGCGGATGCACCAGAGGAAGATGGAGTTTCAACTCCACTTTCTGATCCTACCCCAGCCTAATCCAAAGGAGGCAAAGTCAAGCTAGCGACTCAAAACAAGCTCACTTGGGAGGAAGTTCCATGTATATCCTTTGTAAATATTGCATTAGTACTTTCATTTTCTTTTTCCTTCATCTTATTGCATAAAAAAAGGGAAAGTGAAGTTGTATGCAGGTATTGGGTCGACTTGGTGTGAGCAAAAAGGGGCATCGTCGGAGCGACCACACCGGAGCGAGGTCGAGCAGTCGCTCCAGCTGGGAGCGACATAATCAGAGCGACGAGCCTAGGTCGCTCCAGCTGGGAGCGACCCTCATGAAGAAACCTGGAGCGACCACTTCAAGTCGCTCGGCTCACACGCGACGGGGAGAAGAAAAAATAGGCTTGGAGGGACCCCCCACAGCGACCACTCCAAGTCGCTCCAGATCCGGTTCAGGTAAGTGATTTCTAATTCTAATCCCGGTTCGATTCGATTAAACCGGTTTTACTCACTTAAATCGAACCGGTCGACCCTCTACTCCTACCCAAAACCCTCGATCTCACCCTCTCCACTCTCCTCTCATCTCACAAACTCTCAAACTCTCTCAAACTCTCTCATCACCAAAACCTCCATAACTTTCTCAAATCTTCACCAAAACAACTGATTCTTGTTTCTAAACCCTCACTTTCGTCCCAGTAGCCCCCTTCCCATAATCTACTCGCCATTTACATTCATCCAGAGCAAGGTATGAACTTTCTAAACCCAATTTCGTAGGTCCATGAACCCTAGAAATTGAAAATCAAATTTTGGTCCTTTTCTTGCTTGATTATGGTGAAATAGGCTAGGGAAAGTATGTATATCAAGTTGGGTTGTTGATTTCATGGTGGAATTGAGATTAATTTGAACTTTGCCAAATTAGGGTTCATGGATTTGGAGATTTCGAAATTGAACTGAAGTGATGGTGTTTGTGATTGAGTTTGGTGTGTTGTGATGTGTAGAGACTTGTTTCAAGCAATTTTCTCATCCTAGAGCTTTTATAGAGAGAAATTATAATATCTTGTATTTTTTTTTCTTATCTTATTTGGATGAGGATTGTGATATACTTGCTTGTGACTTGGTGAATTGGTGCTAAACTTATCTAAATGGTTGCATTGAGTTAACTTGAACTTAAGTTGTGGTTCATTTGTTGAGTTAACTTGCTTTTCCATATTCATTTTGCCAAGTCTTTGTCCCTTTCCACTTCCTTTACTTACTCCTTTTCAAGCTTTGAATTTTTCAGGTACCAATGGGTAAGAAAACAAGGGCACAGTTGATAGTTGAGAAGGAGGCAAGAGATGGAGAAGATTGGGCACAAAGAGGAAAGTCGTTAGATACTGAAACCGCTGAAACAGGGACTGAGAGGACTACTTGGCAACGAACTCAGGCTGCAAGGAAGTCCACTGAGCAAGTGAAGAGAACATAAACGACTTCAGCTGCAAGGAAGTGACTGAACAAGGGAAAAGAGCAGGAAAGAGTATTGCAACTCCCACTGATGAGGAGAGTGAGGAAGGTGAAGAGGAGTCAGAAGAAGAGCCTGCACCTGCGAAGAAGGCAAAGATGACAAAAGGGAAAGGTGTTGCTGTAGAAAGGGACAGGGGGAAGACTCCAACTCCGGAAGAGCTGTATGATCACCTGATGAATGGGATGGGCTGGCAGGCAACGAGGTTTGCCGACCTTGAGCTACTGAAGGCACTAGAGATCGATTCAGATATGGCGGAACTGTTGGGGCATTTGAAAATGCCAAAGCTTCTCACCATGGCTTATCCCACCTACAAGGAGCTCACTTGCCAGTTCTTGTCAACTTTGGAAGTCACCTACCACGACTCTAGACATGTACGGCAAGGATGGGGGAAAATCAAGTTCAAGATCGATGGAAGGGTCTACTACATGAAATTCAGGGACATTGGGATAGTCATGGGATTCCAAGATGCAGAGGAGACTACTCTTCCAAGGTGCGACGGCCTCCCGAAGAAGCTGTGGGAATTGATTACTGGCATCAACCATAGGACCGGCGCTGACAAGAACTCTCGCATCCGACACCCTACAGTGCACTACCTCCACCGATTGCTTGTTCACCTCTTCTACCCACGGAAACAGTACGGTAACGTCACAGAGGAAGATCTCCGCCTTATCTGCCTTGCTATCAGTCCCTACACTACCCCGGGACAGCTACCACTCCCCAGCACATACATCTACGCAAAATTTGGGATTGTAGGTTTCTTTGTGAGTCGTCTTGAGCACTACAGAGACTGGGCTTGGACCACAGGGGATAAAGACCCAAAGATAGGGATTGGAGGGATGATCACACCTCTCCTACAGGCTCAGCACATCAACTTAGGAAAGGGTGGAGTTGGTCCTAAGCTCATTGATGGAGCCTACTTGAAGATAGCCACCTACTTCAGTGGGATGTACCAGGGCAGCTACGTCTACCACTATCGCTTGGAAGGAAGGAAAGCTGAGGTACTCCTCCCAAACATGAACCTGACGAGCTTGATCATCCCTGGAGTCATCAGCTTTGACCTTTCCCCGACAGACTTCTTTGGGGAACACGAGACTCTCGATCCCGTTGTTGAACTAGGTCGACCTTGGGAACCTAGGGAGTCGAGAGAGACTGTACCAGAGAGACCTGCTGAGGCGGCTTCTCCACCCGTCTATGGTCAACCGCGCTACTTCTTCCCACCATACAACGGGGTTCTTCCACATGGTGCTCTTCGCGATGCTCATGAGCACATAGGTCGGCTGCAGCGATGGAACAAGGCTCAGGACAGGACGATTGAGAAGTTAAAAACCAAGTGCAAGGCGCTTAGCAAGACGGTGAAGCAGCAGCCCAAGTTCACATCCAAGATCTTGAGGAAGATGGCTGATGTGCTGACGAGGGGAGGTATAGCGGGATGCAGTAGAGCAGACTTTGACTTCCCGGACGCTCCACTACCCCGGCGTCCACCTCAGCCTGGTACCCTTACCTTCCTCCTCACTGAGAGACAGCAGCAGCGCCTGGACAGGAACCCTCCCATCAATCCCTCATCCTCAGGAAACAAATCTCCATCCTTGGCATCTTCAGATGACGACATCGAGGTTGAGGAGGTTCAGAGTCAGCGCTGGTACGGAGACTACAGTTCAGCTGGAGGCTACTACACCTACTTCCCCCCAGATGATGGCGCTGGCCCATCTGACTCCACTCACCACCCCTAGAAGGTAACCCGCACTTCTTTCCTTGTAAATACCAGTTTTTCTTGCATTTAGATTTCTTTTGGGTATCTCTTTCGACTTAACAACACAGAGACTGTGTGAATTAAGTTTGGGGGAGGTACCATGTATTTGATCATGTTTAAGAGTCTCATGCATTGCATTCTTATTCATATTCATAAAAAAAAAATTGAAAAAAAAATTAAAAAAAAAAACACAAATCATTTAGACTGCATTCTCTTGCACCTTTTAGGAGAGTCTAGAGCATATAGGTTGCATTTCACTTGCATTGGGAGCAATGATTTAAAATTCCTTGGAAAGAACACCACTTCGCGCTTGAATTGATATTGCACCTCTTGAAAAAGCCTTGTATGTTTCGAGCCTTGAAAACTCTTCCTGAAACTTGTTTATTGCTGGAACTCAGTCTTTGAAAGCCAACTACAATCTTATTTGAACTGAATGAACTTAATGCCTCTTGCTTATGGTCTTTTGTGTGCTGAATCATTGCTATACACATTTGAGATGTCACATCCTTTCTGCCAATCTTTTTGACAATCTCAAATGGTAGACCACTCCCCAAAAACCCCTACCTCCTTTTAAGCCTTCATTGAAATTATGAGTGAGGCCTTTTTCGGAAAGCCTTACATGTGCATAATGTTGAGAGTATCGGGAACGACAATGCTTGATCTTCATTCTTGCTAGACTAGATACTCTATTGTCTAGCCATAGGATTGGGGGTGAGTGTTGTGAAGTTTGACTTGGGAAGTTGAAAGTTGAAAGAAAATGATTGAACTCTTGTGCCTAATTGTTTCATTGGGAATTGTTTAAAACCTCTAGCTCGAGTTGTGAAAGTCTTGGCCCCAAAAAAAAAAAGAGAGAAAACAACAATAAAAAGTAAAAAAAAAATAAATAAAGAAAGGGGGCTAGCAAAGTGTGAATGAGCTAAGAGGTTGTGTTTTTAAAAGTTTAAATCTTTTCCCTTGATTGAAGAGTTTGTGGATGAGTTCTTGAGATTTTTGGGTGAGAGATGTGAGTGGGGTGTAACTTTGGGAATAATTGTGTCGCTTGTATGTTTGAAAAAGGGTAGAACAATGGAGATTGAGCATTGTATGCATGATTTGATCCCTTTCTTAGATATATTATGTGCAATGTCAAGGCTACTTGTTTTGAGAGTGAACCACCTTGAAGATAATGAGTTTTGAACCCCTTGATCACTAGAACAAAAAGCCTTCCCTTACCCAAATGACTTGGACCAATTGACCATTTGCAAGAATTCACTTGATGATGTGCTTAATGAATGTGAGAGTTGGCTGATTTGATTGTGTGAATGCTTGACAACGAGTGTAGGGATAAAAAGAGTAAGGATAGGCCTAGAGAAGCTAGAGTGCAATAAGAGAGTGTGCTATTTTTGGACTTTGAGTAAAACCTAGTCCTATGGGTGTTTCTTTTGGCTATGAGCTCCTACCATCAAAACCTCTTTCCCAATGAGTTCTAGAAAGTTCACTTGTGGACAAGTAAAAGAACAAGTTTGGGAGAGTTGATATCTTGCATAATTGCATTGTTTCATCCATTTCTTTTCATGCATTTTCATCATGTAGGTTAGATTCTAGCCATGTTTAGGTCGCATTTTGCATACATGAGTCTTTATCAGGTATTGGAGCATCTTATGGAGCTTTTGGAGACATTGGGATGCATTTGGAGCTCAAAAATGGAAAGGAGGATGATTGGACGAGAGGAGCCTGGAGCGACCTGCAGAGGTCGCTGTGAGACCTCGCTCCAGCCGGAGCGACCTTCACGACCAAAGCTGGAGCGACCACTCCAAGTCGCTCGGCTTTACACGGCTCGAAGACGAAGAAAATGCCTCCGGAGCGACCCCTCGCAGCGACCATCCGAGGTCGCTCCCAAGGCCAGAGCGACATGCTGGAGCGACCTGCGGAGGTTGCTGCGTATTTCTTATTTGCGATTTCTTTTTAATTCAAGGACTTATTTGCAATTACTTATGTCGTTTTGGCACTCTGAAAAATCTAAGTTTAAGACCTGTTGTAGCCACTTTTGGGCAGATTATCTTTTGTTGAAGAGAAAATCACAAAATACTCTTGGAAAGTTCATCTTTTGGATTCATTGTTCTCTTGTTATTGATTTCTTATTGATTTCCTGTGTTCATCTACATGTTTAATCTGAAATCCAGTATAGGTTTAAGGTTTCTCATGAAGATTAGTGAGTAGTTCTCTTTTGAATTCATGGGTTAGGGAGATTAGGGTGATTAGGTTAGATCAAGGATGTTTTTAGTGTAGATCAATCTCAACCCTTGCTAGTAGAGTGTTCTTACAGCCTCTTTTGATCTGATCATTCGAAAGTCGATCTCTAGACATTTCCCACCTAAAAGGTGTTTGTTGAAATGTCTGAGACAACTCTGCTAGGCTCTTAATGCATCTTGCCAAAGATATTTGTTGTTAAGAGTGTTAGGATAGCTAATAAACCTGTTCTTAATGATTGCTTTCATATCATTCAGCCAAAGAGATTTGTTGTTTGAGATGTGTTAGCAAGTGAGCATTCATCTAGACATAGAGCTTGCTTAGGTTTGTGTTTAGGCTTAAGGTCATTTCTTTAATTCATCATTTGCCATCTTTGTTCGATACTTGATCACCCGAAATCGTGTTCCCACGCCCATGAGTTCTCTTTTATCATATTTAAGAAAGTCTTTCATTTACCGTGATTTAATTCTATCTTGTCATCATAGTTAGTTATTGTTTCTGAAATCATTTTAAATCTTTGGTTGCATTTAGATTAAGTAAGTGCTTGCATTCTTACTGCTTGAAATCCCTCAGAACTGGTTCGACATATTACTTCCATTTTACTATCATTTGACTTAGGAGCCTCAAAACTCCTAACATCATGAACCACGATCTAAGAAGCTATATTTGGAACCACTAGTCAGTGGAAAATAACCAGGAAGTTGAATAAATCTCATAGGAGTTGTGAGTAAGAAGATATCCCACTTTCTATCCAGATGATTCCAGATTAGCATGTTCGGACATATGGCAATATCTTCATGATTCTTATCAAACCAGGATGAACCACGATCTAAGAATCTTTATTTGGAACCACTAATCAGTGGAGAATAACCAGGAAGTTGAATAAATCTCATAAGTGTTGTGAGAAAGAAGATATCCCACCTTCTATCCAGATGATTCCAGATTAGCCTGTTCGGACATATGCCATATCTTCATGATTCTTATCAAACCAGGATGAACCACAATCTAAAAAGCTTTATTTGGAACCACTAATCAGTGGAGAATAACCAGGAAGTGGAATAAATCTCATAGGAGTTGTGAGTAAGAAGATATCCCACCTTCTATCCAGATGATTCCAGATTAGCCTGTTCGGACATATGCCATTATCTTCATGATTCTTATCAAACCAGGATGAACCACGATCTAAGAAGCTTTATTTGGAACCACTAATCAGTGGAGAATAACCAGGAAGTTGAATAAATCTCATAGGAGTTGTGAGTAAGAAGATATCCCACTTTCTATCCAGATGATTCCAGATTAGCCTGTTTGGACATATGCCATTATCTTCATGATTCTTATCAAACCAGGATGAACCACGATCTAAGAAGCTTTATTTGGAACCACTAATCAGTGGAGAATAACCAGTAAGTTGAATAAATCTCATAGGAGTTTGAGTAAGAAGATATCCCACTTTCTATCCAGATGATTCCAGATTAGCCTGTTCGGACATATGGCAATATCTTCATGATTCTTATCAAACCAGGATGAACCACGATCTAAGAAGCTTTATTTGGAACCACTAATCAGTGGAGAATAACCAGGAAGTTGAATAAATCTCATAGGATTGTGAGCAAGAAGATATCCCACCTTCTATCCAGATGATTCCAGATTAGCCTGTTCGGACATGCCATTATCTTCATGATTCTTATCAAACCAGGATGAACCACGATCTAAGAAGCTTTATTTGGAACCACTAATCAGTGGAGAATAACCAGGAAGTTGAATAAATCTCATAGGAGTTGTGAGTAAGAAGATATCCCACTTTCTATCCAGATGATTCCAGATTAGCCTGTTCGGACATATGCCATTATCTTCATGATTCTTATCAAACCAGGATGAACCACGATCTAAGAAGCTTTATTTGGAACCACTAATCAGTGGAGAATAACCAGGAAGTTGAATAAATCTCATAGGAGTTGTAGTAAGAAGATATCCCACTTTCTATCCAGATGATTCCAGATTAGCCTGTTCGGACATATGCCATTATCTTCATGATTCTTATCAAACCAGGATGAACCACGATCTAAGAAGCTTTATTTGGAACCACTAATCAGTGGAGAATAACCAGGAAGTTGAATAAATCTCATAGGAGTGTGAGTAAGAAGATATCCCACTTTCTATCCAGATGATTCCAGATTAGCCTGTTCGGACATATGGCAATATCTTCATGATTCTTATCAAACCAGGATGAACCAATATCTAAGAAGCTTATTGGGAACCACTAATCAGTGGAGAATAACCAGGAAGTTGAATAAATCTCATAGGAGTTGTGAGTAAGAAGATATCCCACTTTCTATCCAGATGATTCCAGATTAGCCTGTTCGGACATATGGCAATATCTTCATGATTCTTATCAAACCAGGATGAACCACGATCTAAGAAGCTTTAACTACTAATCAGTGGAGAATAACCAGGAAGTTGAATAAATCTCATAAGTGTTGTGAGCAAAAAGATATCCCACCTTCTATCCAGATGATTCCAGATTAGCCTGTTCGGACATATGCCATTATCTTCATGATTCTTATCAAACCAGGATGAACCACGATCTAAGAAGCTTTATTTGGAACCACTAATCAGTGGAGAATAACCAGGAAGTTGAATAAATCTCATAAGTGTTGTGAGCAAGAAGATATCCCACTTTCTATCCAGATGATTCCAGATTAGCCTGTTCGGACATATGCCATTATCTTCATGATTCTTATCAAACCAGGATGAACCACGATCTAAGAAGCTTTATTTGGAACCACTAATCATGTGAGAATAACCAGGAAGTTGAATAAATCTCAAAGTTGTGAGTAAGAAGATATCCCACTTTCTATCCAGATGATTCCAGATTAGCCTGTTCGGACATATGCAATATCTTCATGATTCTTATCAAACCAGGATGAACCAAGATCTAAGAAGCTTTATTTGGAACCACTAATCAGTGGAGAATAACCAGGAAGTTGAATAAATCTCATAGGAGTTGTGAGTAAGAAGATATCCCACTTTCTATCCAGATGATTCCAGATTAGCCTGTTCGGACATATGGCATATCTTCATGATTCTTATCAAACCAGGATGAACCAAATATGGAAGAAGCTTTATTGGGAACCACTAATCAGTGGAGAATAACCAGAAGTTGAATAAATCTCATAGGAGTTGTGAGAAAGAAGATATCCCACTTTCTATCCAGATGATTCCAGATTAGCCTGTTCGGACATATGCATTATCTTCATGATTCTTATCAAACCAGGATGAACCACGATCTAAGAAGCTTATTTGGAACCACTAATCAGTGGAGAATAACCAGGAAGTTGAATAAAATCTCATAGGAGTTGTGAGTAAGAAGATATCCCACTTTCTATCCAGATGATTCCAGATTAGCCTGTTCGGACATATGGATATCTTCATGATTCTTATCAAACCAGGATGAACCAATATCTAAGAAGCTTTATTTGGAACCACTAATCAGTGGAGAATAACCAGGAAGTTGAATAAATCTCATAGGAGTTTTGAGAAAGAAGATATCCCACCTTCTATCCAGATGATTCCAGATTAGCCTGTTCGGACATATGCCATTATCTTCATGATTCTTATCAAACCAGGATGAACCAATCTAAGAAGCTTTATTTGAACCACTAATCAGTGGAGAATAACCAGAAAGTTGAATAAATCTCATAGGAGTTGTGAGTAAGAAGATATCCCACTTTCTATCCAGATGATTCCAGATTAGCCTGTTCGGACATATGGCAATATCTTCATGATTCTTATCAAACCAGGATGAACCACGATCTAAGAAGCTTTATTTGGAACCACTAATCAGTGGAGAATAACCAGGAAGTTGAATAAATCTCATAGGAGTTGTGAGCAAGAAGATATCCCACCTTCTATCCAGATGATTCCAGATTAGCCTGTTCGGACATATGCCATTATCTTCATGATTCTTATCAAACCAGGATGAACCACGATCTAAGAAGCTTTATTTGGAACCACTAATCAGTGGAGAATAACCAGGAAGTTGAATAAAATCTCATAGGAGTTGTGAGTAAGAAGATATCCCACTTCTATCCAGATGATTCCAGATTAGCCTGTTCGGACATATGGCATATCTTCATGATTCTTATCAAACCAGGATGAACCACGATCTAAGAAGCTTTATTGGAACCACTACATCAGTGGAGAATAACCAGGAAGTTGAATAAATCTCATAGGAGTTGTGAGTAAGAAGATATCCCACCTTCTATCCAGATGATTCCAGATTAGCCTGTTCGGACATATGCCATATCTTCATGATTCTTATCAAACCAGGATGAACCACGATCTAAGAAGCTTTATTGGGAACCACTAATCAGTGGAGAATAACCAGGAAGTTGAATAAATCTCATAGGAGTTGTGAGCAAGAAGATATCCCACCTTCTATCCAGATTATTCCAGATTAGCCTGTTCGGACATATGCCATTATCTTCATGATTCTTATCAAACCAGGATGAACCACGATCTAAGAAGCTTTATTTGGAACCACTAATCAGTGGAGAATAACCAGGAAGTTGAATAAATCTCATAGGAGTTGTGAGTAAGAAGATATCCCACTTTCTATCCAGATGATTCCAGATTAGCCTGTTCGGACATATGGCAATATCTTCATGATTCTTATCAAACCAGGATGAACCAATATCTAAGAAGCTTGATTGGGAACCACTAATCAGTGGAGAATAACCAGGAAGTTGAATAAATCTCATAGAGATTTGTGAGAAAGAAGATATCCCACCTTTCTATCCAGATGATTCCAGATTAGCCTGTTCGGACATATGCCATTATCTTCATGATTCTTATCAAACCAGGATGAACCACGATCTAAGAAGCTTTATTTGGAACCACTAATCAGTGGAGAATAACCAGGAAATTGAATAAATCTCATAGGAGTTGTGAGTAAGAAGATATCCCACTTTCTATCCAGATGATTCCAGATTAGCCTGTTCGGACATATGCCAATTATCTTCATGATTCTTATCAAACCAGGATGAACCACGATCTAAGAAGCTTTATTTGGAACCACTAATCAGTGGAGAATAACCAGGAAGTTGAATAAATCTCATAAGTGTTGTGAGCAAGAAGATATCCCACCTTCTATCCAGATGATTCCAGATTAGCCTGTTCGGACATATGCCATTATCTTCATGATTCTTATCAAACCAGGATGAACCACGATCTAAGAAGCTTTATTTGGAACCACTAATCAGTGGAGAATAACCAGGAAGTTGAATAAATCTCATAGGAGTTGTGAGTAAGAAGATATCCCACTTTCTATCCAGATGATTCCAGATTAGCCTTTTCGGACATATGGCAATATCTTCATGATTCTTATCAAACCAGGATGAACCACGATCTAAGAAGCTTTATTTGAACCACTAATCAGTGGAGAATAACCAGGAAGTTGAATAAATCTCATAAGTGTTGTGAGCAAGAAGATATCCCACCTTCTATCCAGATGATTCCAGATTAGCCTGTTTGGACATATGCCATTATCTTCATGATTCTTATCAAACCAGGATGAACCACGATCTAAGAAGCTTTATTTGGAACCACTAATCAGTGGAGAATAACCAGGAAGTTGAATAAATCTCATAAGTCGTGAGCAAGAAGATATCCCACCTTCTATCCAGATGATTCCAGATTAGCCTGTTCGGACATATGCCACTATCTTCATGATTCTTATCAAACCAGGATGAACCACGATCTAAGAAGCTTTATTTGGAACCACTAATCAGTGGAGAATAACCAGGAAGTTGAATAAATCTCATAGTGTTTTGAGCAAGAAGATATCCCACCTTCTATCCAGATGATTCCAGATTAGCCTGTTCGGACATATGCCATTATCTTCATGATTCTTATCAAACCAGGATGAACCACGATCTAAGAAGCTTTATTTGGAACCACTAATCAGTGGAGAATAACCAGGAAGTTGAATAAATCTCAAAGGAGTTGTGAGTAAGAAGATATCCCACTTTCTATCCAGATGATTCCAGATTAGCCTGTTCGGACATATGGATATCTTCATGATTCTTATCAAACCAGGATGAACCAATATCTAAGAAGCTTTATTGGAACCACTAATCAGTGAGAATAACCAGGAAGTTGAATAAATCTCATAGGAGTTGTGAGTAAGAAGATATCCCACCTTCTATCCAGATGATTCCAGATTAGCCTGTTCGGCATATGCCATTATCTTCATGATTCTTATCAAACCAGGATGAACCACGATCTAAGAAGCTTTATTTGGAACCACTAATCAGTGGAGAATAACCAGGAAGTTGAATAAATCTCATAGGAGTTGTGAGTAAGAAGATATCCACTTCTATCCAGATGATTCCAGATTAGCCTGTTCGGACATTATGGGATCTTCATGATTCTTATCAAACCAGGATGAACCACGATCTAAGAAGCTTGATTGGGAACCACTAATCAGTGGAGAATAACCAGGAAGTTGAATAAATCTCATAGGAGTTTTGAGAAAGAAGATATCCCACCTTCTATCCAGATGATTCCAGATTAGCCTGTTCGGACATATGCCATTATCTTCATGATTCTTATCAAACCAGGATGAACCCGATCTAAGAAGCTTTATTTGGAACCACTAATCAGTGGAGAATAACCAGGAAGTTGAATAAATCTCATAGGGTTGTGAGTAAGAAGATATCCCACTTTCTATCCAGATGATTCCAGATTAGCCTTCGGACATATGGCGATATCTTCATGATTCTTATCAAACCAGGATGAACCAATATCTAAGAAGCTTTGGAACCACTAATCAGTGGAGAATAACCAGGAAGTTGAATAAATCTCATAGGAGTTTTGAGAAAGAAGATCCCACTTTCTATCCAGATGATTCCAGATTAGCCTGTTCGGACATATTATCTTCATGATTCTTATCAAACCAGATGAACCACGATCTAAGAAGCTTTATTTGGAACCACTAATCAGTGGGAAAACCAGGAATTGAATAAATCTCATAGGAGTTGTGAGTAAAAATATCCCACTTTCTATCCAGATGATTCCAGATTAGCCTGTTCGGACATATGGGATATCTTCACGATTCTTATCAAACCAGGATGAACCAATTCTAAGAAGCTTGATTGGGACCACTAATCAGTGGAGAAATAACCAGGAAGTTGAATAAATCTCATAGGAGTTTTGAGTAAGAAGATATCCCACCTTCTATCCAGATGATTCCAGATTAGCCTGTTCGGACATATGGCATTATCTTTCATGATTCTTATCAAACCAGGATGAACCACGATCTAAGAAGCTTTATTTGGAACCACTAATCAGTGGAGAATAACCAGAAGTTGAATAAATCTCATAAGAGTTGTGAGTAAGAAGATATCCCACTTTCTATCCAGATGATTCCAGATTAGCATGTTCGGACATATGCAATATCTTCATGATTCTTATCAAACAGGATGAACCAATATTTAAGAAGCTTGATTGGGAACCACTAATCAGTGGAGAATAACCAGGAAGTTGAATAAATCTCATAGGAGTTTTTGAGTAAGAAGATATCCCACTTTCTATCCAGATGATTCCAGATTAGCCTGTTCGGACATATGGCCATATCTTCATGATTCTTATCAAACCAGGATGAACCACGATCTAAGAAGCTTTATTTGGAACCACTAATCAGTGGAGAATAACCAGGAAGTTGAATAAATCTCATAGGATTGTGAGTAAGAAGATATCCCACTTTCTATCCAGATGATTCCAGATTAGCCTGTTCGGACAATGCAATATCTTCATGATTCTTATCAAACCAGGATGAACCATGATCTAAGAAGCTTTATTTGGAACCACTAATCATGGAGAATAACCAGGAAGTTGAATAAATCTCATAGGAGTTGTGAGTAAGAAGATATCCACCTTCTATCCAGATGATTCCAGATTAGCCTGTTCGGACATATGCCATTATCTTCATGATTCTTATCAAACCAGGATGAACCAGATCTAAGAAGCTTTATTTGGAACCCACTAATCAGTGGAGAATAACCAGGAAGTTGAATAAATCTCATAGGAGTTGTGCAAGTAAGAAGATATCCACCTTCTATCCAATGATTCCAAGATTAGCCTGTTCGGACATATGCTATTATCTTCATGAATCTTATCAAACCAGGATGAACCCATATTGTAAGAAGCTTTATTTGGAACCACTAATCAGTGTGAATAACCAGGAAGTTGAATAAATCTCATAGGAGTCTGTGAGGAAGAAGATATCCCACCT
>NW_026616458.1:0-24931 GCF_000801105.2 Raphanus sativus | reverse complement strand
TCAGAAGTCTGTACTTTGCGTCTTTCCCAAGTTTTCGCGGAACGAATCGTTGAGATTCCGCGTACAAAACTCCCGCTCTTACTGTGGGAACCGAAATTCGCACTGTCGATTTTAAGTAAGTAAATCGGAGGAAAGCTAAGTAAACCTAACTTTCCCTGAAGGTCCGGATTCTCTGCGACAACCAACGACAAGTGATCAAATAAATGCGGAAATGTTTTATTAAGATTTGAGACTGGACCTTAAGGAAGGCTGCCTACGTACCCCTTTCGAGGATCAAGTCGGACGTAGTTCAGTTGGAGTTGTTTTGAACAAGAGATCGAACTGCCTGGCGAGTTCGTCTAGTACGAGCGTTAGTCATAGAAACGGGCATGTCGAGAATAATGCCTAGGGTTCTATGTGCGGAACTCTAAGTACAACAAGGTTTTGTTAAGAGTTGGGACTGGACCTTGAGAAAGGCTGCCTACGTACCCCTTTCGAGGATCAAGTCGGACGTTAGTTCAGTTGGAAGGGTTTGAACAAGAGATCGAACTGCCTGGCGGAGTTCGTCTAGTACGAGCGTTAGTCATAGAAACGGGCATGTCGAGAATAATGCCTAGGGTTTCTATGAGCGGAACTCTAAGTAAAAGGATTGTTAGATCCTTCCGAGAGAGACAGGAGCCTGCGGACAAGATGAAAATAGAACGAGAGGCGGCCGGACGTTCTAGGTCCTACCTTGCTAGTCTACCGCCTAAATTCTAAGTTCTTAACCTAACAGGAGCTTTCTAGGTCTCCAATCTCGGATTTCTCTCTCTCTTTAATGATTTTCGCTCTGCCTTTCTTCCTCTCCCAAAGCTCCTTTATATACTCCTTCTTATGACGGTCTATTCTCCTCCTGGGCCGCAAGGGGGGCTTCTTTCCATTTTCGTCGGCTTTCATCGGGAAACTTGACATTTATCTTCGGAAATTTGACATTTATCCTTCCGGCAATTTAGCATTTATCTCGCTATGCAAAGATAAACGTAAATCGTCGTATCTATCTCAGATAATCGTAAACGGACTGTCCGATCGTGTTTAGTCCCTTTCGGGCCGTTTCCAGGACTTCCGTGGTTTTCTACGATCTCTCCGGAAGTTCTTCATTCATTCGTAGAGTTGAGACGAGTGGTGTCTTAAGATAACCATCGCTGTTTCGTACGAAGAATTTAAGATCTTCCTTCCGGTTGATACCTTACGAGTTTCCGAAGTGTTTCGACGGTCTTTGATTGGAGTAAGGAATGGAGTTTCGTACACGGAATCTCGATGATTCGTCCTGCGAGGACTTGAGAAAAACTCAAAGTACAAACTTCAGACTGCCGGGACTGGGATTCGTGTACCGAAGATCGTTATCCGAAGACCCGAGCCAGCACGGGGCTAGCCGCCGGCGGCCATGGCCAGCACGGGCGGTAGCCGCCGGCGGCCACGGCCAGCACGGGGCTAGCCGCCCGGCGGCCACGGCCAGCACGGGCGCTAGCCGCCGGCGGCCACGGCCAGCACGGGCTAGCCGCCCGGCGGCCACGGCCAGCACGGCGCTAGCCGCCGGCGGCCACGGCCAGCACGGGGCTAGCCGCCCGGCGGCCACGGCCAGCACGGGCGCTAGCCGCCGGCGGCCACGGCCAGCACGGGGCTAGCCGCCCGGCGGCCACGGCCAGGACGGGCGCTAGCCGCCGGCGGCCACGGCCAGCACGGGCGCTAGCCGCCGGCGGCCACGGCCAGCACGGGGCTAGCCGCCCGGCGGCTACGACCAGCACGTGCGTCTCGACGAGGGCTTCGATTTGATATGTTGATCGTTTTTCTGGGTCCTCACGGTTTGAGAGAACGGGCTCTTTGAAGTTTCCCGCGGCAAGGACCAGCACGGGGGCTTAGCCGCCCGGCGGCCAGGACCAGCACGGGGCTAGCCGCCGGCGGCCAGGACCAGCACGTGCGTCTCGACGAGGGCTTCGATTTGATATCTTGATCGTTCTCTGGGTCCTCACGGTTTGAGAGAACGGGCTCTTTAAAGTTTCAAGGCGGATTCCTTGTCGTTCGGCCTATCCAAACTTAGATCACTTCCCGTTTCTTCCTTATTCTTTCGTATGACAAATAGACTTAGCCGTTGATTTCGAGATAACCGTTTTTGACCCCAACAGTTAGCCCCCCAGCATGCAAGATGCGGGAGCGATCTTGGGCGGAAGATTATGAGTTGAAAATCGAAATTTTTGGCTAAGAGTATTTCATTGCGGAAATCCACATCACCTTTGATTGGCGATCTTGAACGTGACGTCGGGAAGACCGTGAGTTCGTTGCTCAACTTCGACTCGATTCTTGCTGGTCTGAAATCCATGTGCACCCTTGTCCTGCATTCGGAGGGTTCGGAGGACCAGGACCACGCAGTCAAGGATCGCGAAGCCGGCGCATATGAGACATGCAGTGGTGGTGCGACCAATGGAGGCGACGGTGAGACCGTTCCTACTTTGGGTGAGTTTTGAGGATGAAGGTGATGCTCCGGGGAGCGTCTAGGTTTATCAATCCCTTTAGAGATTTTTATTTTGATTACATTTCGGCCGTTGGTTGGCCATTATGTATGATTTCGGGACTGGCCGTTGGTGGCTTTGAGTCCCTGCCCTTTTTAGGGCGTTGTATTGAACTCGCGGTATGCATTTATAAATATTTTGCGTTTAGAACTTCTGTTTGTCGAAGTTAGAGGGGCAGGGTGTGAGATGTCGTCTCATTCCTGCCTCCCTGACGATCACCGTATCCGTAGTTTGTACAAAGCGAGATTTTCCTGCGGTTTACGATTTACGCGAAAATTCGTGAAAACGTTCAGACTTGAGTGAAGAGACAAGTTTTGGGATCTCGCGTCGTTGACGCTTTGCCTATGAGATGTTAAGATACCAGCAAGGCTGGGTTTAGGGCAAGACCTAGGTTTACTCTCAGACTGAGGCTGTGCGATGACAAATCGGCTTTCGTTTTGCCTGTTTGTGATTTTAACCTGATTCGTACCGTTTTAAAATCCGCGAAGTGGTATCGGCTTATATGATTTGTCTGGGCACGAACCGAGCTACTTCCTTTACGAAGTGCTGAACCAAATTTGGATTTTTTGTATAGCGCGCTATGGGATCCTTGTCGGATGTAAAAGAGCCTACCCTTAGGTGGCTTGTCTGTTTAGGACGTTAGAGTTCGTTTGTTGTGATCAGCAACAACGAAATGATGCCGTTTTGAAGGCGTATGAATTTGTTATCGAAAAATGTTTATCCGAGCACGAAGCGACGTCTCGCAGTGCTGTGATTTTATTTTTCTCATGCCATAAGAGGATTATGGGCTTTCGCTTATGATTTGATTTATACTTTCGTCAAGTGTTAAAGATAGAATCCGAGTAGTCACTTCGGATTGTGATTTTGTCGCTTGGTCCGTATGCTACTTTTTAGAGAGCGATTTTAGGTGTAAGCGATGAGAGACATGTGTCTGGATGTGATAATCGTTTCATGGATACTGGATCCGTTGTCGCAGCCGTTTAGTAGTTGGCGAATTGTGTTGAGGATTTAGGACCGAAGGGTCGCGTAAATTTTACCAGGGGGGGGGGGGGAAGCGTCTAACTTCACTATGTTTCGTGAAGTGTTGGCCTTCTGAGATTTGTTTTTGTAAGAATGACTCGTATAGCTCTGGGAGCTTTGCTACGAGCGTTTCTTTTCGTGCCGCGTTTTATGGGGCGTATAGAACTTAATCGATTTGATGATAAGTTTAAGATTTTCCGTTTAACCATTTGGTTGTTAGGATCGAGTTTCGTTATCGTATGATTTCCGATTTTGGGTTATACGACAAACTGCTTGCATAATATCCGTTTGTCGTTTTACGACAAATCGTGGATTGTCTTTTTTTAGCCGTTACACGGTTGGAGCGGTGGTCGCTAAGTATTGTAGACCGGCATGGAGGCTGACTTCAGCCGTTTAGCCAAGGAAGTCGTTGGTAAAAGACCAGTCCATGACCCTTTGTGTTACCGTTAAGATCGTGTTTAGTTGACGATTGTCCTTAATGGCGATGTCGAGTGCATGTTCGGGCTTTATGGAAAGACGTAGTTGGCCGAGGGCCGAATAGAGTTCGTCGAGATAGACATGCCAATCATAGAGGAGTTTTCCAAGTTATGGGTGATGGCTTTTCGAAACGATTTTCCACTTTAGGTTTCGTTTTTTTGGCGAAAGTTGCTTCGGGTTACTCATGAAGTTTTACCGAAGGTTATTTCGTTAATTTTGTAGCTCTCCGTCGTGCCATTAGTCTCACGGAAGCGGAAAGAGTATGCCAAGGATGCGCGGCGATCGTTTCTCGGTTTTTCGAGAGATTAGATCGGTTTGCGCGTTATGCCTAAACAGTCAAGGAACAATAGAACGAAACTGGAAGAAAATGCCTAAGACTTAGCTAGCTAGACTTTCCACCTAGGTCCTAAGTTCCCTAAATTTTACGGCGGTTTACAAGACGTTCCCATTCCTTTCCTATGATAAAATTTTCTAAGTCGGACATACCCTAGTCTCATTGATTACTCGAGATTGCCTCATGTCCGTTCCTCTTTGTCTTCTAACGTTTTATTGTCAAAGGTCTTCGCCTAAGTTCATATCCTCGTTTCCTCGTACTGCTGGTTAAATCGACCATGTACCCGAAGGAATAGTGCAGAATCGTTGAAGCAAAGGGAGGAGAAGTAGGCGAAACTCGAAGAAGGCTAAGGTGGGCGGACAAGCGAAAATGATTGGCAAGACGTCACTTGAGTGAGACTTAATATTTTGTCAAGCTATGAGTGAACTGGTCAGGTCAAGAAGCTTATGATATTGTTTTTCTTTACGAATGATATTTCGTAAAATATTGCCGAGCTTTTACTTTACGAGAGTTTTTCAACAAAATGTTGTCGAGTTAATTTTACAGAAACTGTTTCGTAAAATGTTGTCGAGTTTAGTCGCGCAGAAGCTGTCTCGTGAAGTATTGTCTAGGATTATTTTACGAAAGGTGCAAAGTATTGGATTGGACTATCGTCGGAATAGTTTTGCGAGGATTTGCCGTGCTTGACGAATGTTGTGTCGCCCGATAACCAGCGCAGTACGGGTGCGCTAGTCGTCCGGCGCCTAGAGGCAGCACGGGGGCTAGCCAACACTTGGATGTCGAGTCTTTCGGAAGATCTTCGATCCATTGCCGAGGGAAATGGTGTTTTAGGATAACCATCACCGTTTTATACGAAGTCTTCCTGTCCGTTGACGTCTTAAGGATTCTTCGAAATCTTGGAGCAAGAGAAGGAGTTTTGTTTGCGGGATCTCGGAAAGTCGCAAAACACGGATTTCTGACGACCCGGGGGCCTAGAACTTACGCACGAAGACTAGCCGTCCGACGGCCCGAGCCAGCACGGGGCTAGCCGCCCGGCGACCACGGCCAGCACGGGCGCTAGCCGCCGGCGGCCACGGCCAGTGCGGGGCTAGCCGCCCGGCGGCCACGGCCAGCACGGGCGCTAGCCGCCGGCGGCCATGGCCAGCACGGGGCTAGCCGCCCGGCGGCCACGGCCAGCACGGGCGCTAGCCGCCGGCGGCCACGGCCAGCACGGGGCTAGCCGCCCGGCGGCCACGGCCACGACCGGAGTCGGCTGCTCGGTTCCTTCGACTTGTGCGTGTTTTTGCGTTCTTGTTTGTTTTCCGTAGGTTTTTCCTTGTGTAGAAAATGTTTCTTAGAACGTTGTTGACCTTTTATTTTACGAGAGTTATTTCACAAAATGTTGTCGAGTTAATTTTACGGAAACTGTTTTGTAAAATGTTGTCGAGTTTAATCATGCAAAAGCTGTCTCGTGAAATATTTTCGAGAATTTATTTTACGAAAGGTGTTCCATAAAATGTTATCGAATTTTATCATTAGAAACGCTGATTGGTAACCCGATCAGTCGTGCTTTCTGTTTCATGAGTAGTTTGGGGTTTCTCCGCGATTTCCAGGAGAAATTCTAAAAAGCATTTTCAGTCGAAACTCTACTTGGTAATCAGACCGTCATATCAGCTTTGGGCTCGATCCTTCCTAAAATCGTATGTGGGTCGTTTAGCCGTGATTCGGGCCCCTTTTGGGCTGTCTTGGGCCTTAGACGTTTTTACGATTTTTCTTTAGAAAAAGCCGTCGATGTGACGCTGGTTTTTCCGAAAGGTTTCAATTCCCCGTATAGTTAAGGCAACTGGTGTTCAAGCTAACCATAGCCGTTTTATACGGCAGGCAGGAATCCGTCTCCATTACCAAGTCTTTTTATGAATTTTACCGAAGTCTTTCTTAGATAATCCCAAACGAGGGGGGTTGTGTCCATGGACGATAGGAGTTTGTTTCCTGCGGTTGTCTCGACCAGACGGTCGATGTGCGGAAGCGGAAAACAATCCTTCGGGCATGCTTTGTTGAGATCAGTAAAGTCGACGCACACTTGCCATTTAAGGTTCTTCTTGAGACATGCGGTGAGTTCTGCTTTCAATTGATTGCGGAGATTGGCTCCAAACTCCGCGCACCGCTCTGGGTTAGTCTCGTCGAGGCAGACCGAAATTACTGGTTCGCAAGTGGGCTCACGTTTTCCTTCCAGGACCTCAGCTCTTTGCGACTGCCAGAAGATTTCTGGAGGGTCCTGCGATGCTGGTTCGTGAGTTGCTTGCTTTTTTGGGTTAGTTTCGGACTCAGAGTTTTTTCGTTTTAACCCAGCGGCCAAGCAGACTTGCGGCGCTTTACGATCTCCTTGTATTGTTTCAACTCTGAGGAGGGTCGGAAATTTGAGGCACAGATGGAAAGTCGAGGGGATTGCTCGCAAGGAATTTAACCACGGAGTCCCGACGATCGCGTTATATGCTGCTGGACCGTCGACTACCAAAAACTCCACCATCTTCGTGACGCTCCCGGCTCTGACCGAGAGATCGACTGAGCCGAGGGTCATTGTGATGTTTCCTGAGAGTCCGATTATTGGGTTGGGATCGTCCGTGATAGCGCTTAGGTCGATTCCCATCCTCTCGAGAGCGTTCTTATATATAATATTTGTCAAGCATCCGGTGTCGACCAATATTCTTGCTACGTCGATGTCCTGGATCGTTAGTCTGATAACGAGGAGTTCGTCGTGAGGTTTGGCTTGACCAGCCGTTGCTCTGTCCCCGAATGACACGATGTTGCGGACAGGTGATGTGGCCATGCTGTTGTTACCAATCGTAGGTTTTTGAGTAAGAGAATCCGACCCCCCCTCCTTCTAGCACCAAACTGTGGGAACCGAAATTCGCACTGTCGATTTTAAGTAAGTAAATCGGAGGAAAGCTAAGTAAACCTAACTTTCCCTGAAGGTCCGGATTCTCTGCGACAACCAACGACAAGTGATCAAATAAATGCGGAAATGTTTTATTAAGATTTGAGACTGGACCTTAAGGAAGGCTGCCACGTACCCCTTTCGAGGATCAAGTCGGACGTAGTTCAGTTGGAAGTGTTTGAACAAGAGATCGAACTGCCTGGCGGAGTTCGTCTAGTACGAGCGTTAGTCATAGAAACGGGCATGTCGAGAATAATGCCTAGGGTTTCTATGTGCGGAACTCTAAGTACAACAAGGGTTTTGTTAAGAGTTGGGACTGGACCTTGAGAAAGGCTGCCTACGTACCCCTTTCGAGGATCAAGTCGGACGTAGTTCAGTTGGAAGGGTTTGAACAAGAGATCGAACTGCCTGGCGGAGTTCGTCTAGTACGAGCGTTAGTCATAGAAACGGGCATGTCGAGAATAATGCCTAGGGTTTCTATGAGCGGAACTCTAAGTAAAAGGATTGTTAGATCCTTCCGAGAGAGACAGGAGCCTGCGGACAAGATGAAAATAGAACGAGAGGCGGCCGGACGTTCTAGGTCCTACCTTGCTAGTCTACCGCCTAAATTCTAAGTTCATAACCTAACAGGAGCTTTCTAGGTCTCCAATCTCAGATTTCTCTCTCTCTTAATGATTTTCGCTCTGCCTTTCTTCCTCTCCCAAAGCTCCTTTATATACTCCTTCTTATGACGGTCTATTCTCCTCCTGGGCCGCAAGGCGGGCTTCTTTCCATTTTCGTCGGCTTTCATCAGGAAACTTGACATTTATCTTCGGGAAATTTGACATTTATCCTTCCGGCAATTTAGCATTTATCTCGCTGTGCAAAGATAAACGTAAATCGTCGTATCTATCTTAGATAATCGTAAACGGACTGTCCGATCGTGTTTAGTCCCTTTCGGGCCGTTTCCAGGACTACCGTGGTTTTCTACGATCTCTCCGGAAGTTCTTCATTCATTCGTAGAGTTGAGACGAGTGGTGTCTTAAGATAACCATCGCTGTTTTGTACGAAGAATTTAAGATCTTCCTTCCGGTTGATACCTTACGAGTTTCCGAAGTGTTTCCGACGGTCTTTGATTGGAGTAAGGACTGGAGTTTCGTACACGGAATCTCGATGATTCGTCCTGCGAGGACTTGAGAAAAACTCAAAGTACAAACTTCAGACTGCCGGGGACTGGGATTCGTGTACCGAAGATCGTTATCCGCAGACCCGAGCCAGCACGGGGCTAGCCGCCCGGCGGCCATGGCCAGCACGGGCGGTAGCCGCCGGCGGCCACGGCCAGCACGGGGCTAGCCGCCCGGCGGCCACGGCCAGCACGGGCGCTAGCCGCCGGCGGCCACGGCCAGCACGGGGCTAGCCGCCCGGCGGCCACGGCCAGCACGGGCGCTAGCCACCGGCGGCCACGGCCAGCACGGGGCTAGCCGCCCGGTGGCCACGGCCAGCACGGGCGCTAGCCGCCGGCGGCCACGGCCAGCACGGGGCTAGCCGCCGGCGGCCACGGCCAGCACGGGCGCTAGCCGCCGGCGGCCACGGCCAGCACGGGCGCTAGCCGCCGCCGGCCACGGCCAGCACGGGGGCTAGCCGCCCGGCGGCTACGACCAGCACGTGCGTCTCGACGAGGGCTTCGATTTGATATGTTGATCGTTTTCTGGGTCCTCACGGTTTGAGAGAACGGGCTCTTTGAAGTTTCCCGGCGGCAAGGACCAGCACGGGGGCTTAGCCGCCCGGCGGCCAGGACCAGCACGGGGGCTAGCCGCCGGCGGCCAGGACCAGCACGTGCGTCTCGATGAGGGCTTCGATTTGATATCTTGATCGTTCTCTGGGTCCTCACGGTTTGAGATAACGGGCTCTTTGAAGTTTCAAGGCGGATTCCTTGTCGTTCGGCCTATCCAAAGTTAGATCACTTCCCGTTTCTTCCTTATTCTTTCGTATGACAAATAGACTTAGCCGTTGATTTCGAGATAACCGTTTTTGACCCCAACACTTACTCCAAACTAAGATCGTCGGAAACACTTCGGAAACTCGTAAGATATCAACGGGAAGGAAGATCTTAAATTTTTCGTGCGAAACAGTGATGGTTATCTTATGACACCACTCATCTCAACTCTACGAAGGATTGAAGATCTTCCGACGAAATCGTAGAAAACAACGGAAGTCCTAGAAACGGCCCGAAAGGGACCAAACGCGATCGGACAGTCCGCTTACGATTGTCTGAGATAGATACGACGATTTACGTTTATCTTCACATAACAAGATAAATGCTAAATTTCCAGAAGGATAAATGTCAAGTTTCCCGAAGATAAATGTCAAGTTTCCCGATAAACATGAAGGCCGATGAAAATGGAAAAAGCCCGCTTTGCGGCCCAAAAGGAGAATAGACCGTCATAAGAAGGAGTATATAAAGGAGCTTTGGGAGAGCAGGAAAGGGAGAGCGAAAATCATTAAGAGAGAGAGAAATCCGAGATTGGAGACCTAGAGAGCTCCTGTTAGGTTAAGAACTTAGAATTCAGGCGGTAGACTAGCAAGGTAGGACCTAGAACGTCCGGCCGCCTCTCGTTCTATTTTCATCTTGTCCGCAGGCTCCTGTCTCTCTCGGAAGGATCTAATAATCCTTTTACTTAGAGTTCCGCACATAGAAATCCTAGGCATTATTCTCGACATGCCCGTTTCTATGACTAACGCTCGTACTAGACGAACTCTGCCAGGCAGTTCGATCTCTTGTTCAAACACTTCCAACTGAACTACGTCCGACTTGATCCTCGAAAGGGGTACGTAGGCAGCCTTCCTTAAGGTCCAGTCCCAAATCTCAATAAAACCTTTCCGCATTTATTTGATCACTTGTCGTTGGTTGTCGCAGAGAATCCGGACCTTCAGGGAAAGTTAGGTTTACTTAGCTTTCCTTCGTTTTACTTAATCAAAATCGACAGTGCGAATTTCGGTTCCCACATCTAGCCGTCCGGAGAGGAAAGAAGGAGGTAGCTGATGCTTACAACAAAGTTCTGGTTGTTGTCAAGGAGAAATTCTCCAAGAAGAAGGATGAAGTCGATCTCCTGGTTCATGCTCAAGAGATTCAAGCCAACACCGAGCTCCTGAAAGACATGCTGGATGGTGAGATTAAGAGCACTCAAGACGAGTATGATCGCTTGGTGACAATGATGCCAGAGGCTGTTGCGGCGTACGAGAAGGCTCAGGTCACGGATTTCTCGATCGGCAAGCTCCCTCTTCCCAAGCTCTCTGAGAGCTCAGGTACTTTCAAGGTTAATATGTTTAATCTCTCCCTTTCTGGAGAGTTCGGTTCTAATTTGGGATTGGTGGGTTCTTACTCAGCCCCGGTCGAAGCCGCCCCTGGAGATGACGACAAGGAGATGGAGGAAGAGGTTCCTGAGGAGGATGATCCGGTTGGCAAGGGAGCTGAGAAGAGCTCGGATGACAAGGAAGTTTAAGAGCTGAGGCTCTTTCATGTGTTTCTAGGATTTCCGCCCAATGGGCTTTGGTTTCTTTTTATTTCTAAGACTTATAGCCTGAGGAGGCTTTTAAACCTTTGTTTCTGTTAAGGTCTTTTGAACCTTCGTCGGCCTGAGGAGGCCTTTAAAACTTTTATCTATAAAGACTTGGTTTTCAGTTTTATTTTAAGTTTTTCGCTTTGACTTAGTCAAATTTGGTTAAGAATTTTGATAGGGAATGCTTTGGTTACTAATTAAGAGGTTTAATGAATCCTCCGAATTAGATCCCTAATTTCGTGATAAGTCTTGGAGACTTGGATCGTTTTTAGCCCCTTAAGAGGGGTTCCTGAAGTATCGAGGTTAGCTTAAGGAACCTAAGTTTAACTTAGACGCCTTAGTTTGGGGTTCTTGGGAACCTGAATTTGTTTACGGGATTTTAAGACCCATTGGAACTTGTTTAGGATTTTAAGACCTTTCGAAATTTGATAAGGATTTTAAGACCTTTGTATTTAAGGATTTCAACACCTTTGAGACTTGATAAGGATTTTAAGACCTTTGAGATTTGATAAGGATTTAAAGACCTTAGGTCCAGATTCGTTGAGACCTGAGATTGTTTGAAGGATTTTAAGACCTTTAGTGGTTCCTAAGGATTTTTAAGACCTTAGGTCAGTTTATCAAGTTTTGACTTTGTTTGAAGAGTTCCAAGACCTTCAAGATTATTAAGGATTGGAAGACCTCAGGTCCGGGTTCATGGAGACCTGAGCTAATCCGAAGGGTTTTAGGACCCTAGGTCCGTGTTTGCAGGGACCTGTATTTAAAGAATTGAGACATCGAGAATAATTGCTTTATTGGTAATTGGATACATGGTATCATAGTGATCATACAATTGTTGTATTATAATGATCATAAACTTGATGGTTAGGCTATGTGATTTTAATCAGACATATGCCCCCTTTGGTTGTGGTGAACAAAGTGTTGAAATGAGGTTGGCGCTGCACTCATGACGGAGTTGCCTACGTACCCAGTCAAGGGATCAAGCCTAACGTAGTTCAGGGATTTTTAGGTACCTAATGATAGTATCTCTTAAGATTCGTGGCGTTCCACGATCTGATTTCAGGTACCCCGGTTCGCACCTTTCGGAGCTTGTAAACGCCAGGTCGTACCACATGGATGATCTGATAGGGACCTTCCCAGTTGGTTCCTAACTTTCCAGCATCTGGTTCCTTGGTTCCTTCGAAAACTTTCCTAAGTACTAGGTCACCTATAGCGAACTGTCGGGGCCTGACCTTGGAATTGTATTGTCGTGCCATTGCTTGCTGATAGTTCTGAATGTGAATCAGAGCTTGGTCCCGTCTTTCCTCGATTAGATCGAGGCTGTCTGTTAGGAGCTGATCATTAGCTGCGGGATCGGATGTACAGAGTTCCCAGCGGAGGCTACCAGCAATGGTTTCAGCTGGGACGACAGCTTCCATCCCATATGCTAAGGAGAAAGGGGTTTCTTCTGTAGCCTTTCGTGGGGTGGTTCGACATGCCCAAAGTACTTCAAGTAATTTTTCTGACCAGAGTTCCTTCTGGGTTCCGAGGCGTTTCTTGAGGTTTGCTAATACTGATTTGTTAGCAGCCTCCGCCTGGCCGTTTCCTTGAGGTCGGCGAGGTGTTGAGAAGGTCAGGCGAATATTCCACTTGTCACAAAATATTTTGAAATCGTGGGATATGAATTGTCCTCCATTGTCAGTTACGATTTCATATGGGACGCCGTGTCTACACACGATTTCTTTCCACACAAATCGTTCGACCTCGACTCTGGTTACCTGTTGGAAAGCTTCAGCCTCTATCCATTTTGTGAAGTAGTCTGTTAGGACTAAGAGGAAGTGTAGCTTCTTCTTTCCACTTCCTGATGCTACTAGTGGTCCTACAATGTCCATGGACCATCTCATAAATGGATAAGGGGCGGATATGTTGGATATCTTTTCCGCAGGTTGGTGTATAATCGGTGCATGCCTCTGGCACTTGTCGCATGAAGAGGAATAGGCCTCAGAGTCTGCAATAATGGTAGGCCAGAAATATCCCTGTCTTTTGATTCTGATGGCTAGAGCTCTTCCTCCAGAGTGGTTCCCGCAGGAGCCGTCGTGCATTTCCTTCATGAGTCTCATAGCAACGAGGCCATGGACGCATTTTAGGTAAGGTCCGGAAACGCTTCGTTTGTGGAGGACAGACTCGATTACGCAGTATCTTGCGCTTAATGCTTTGAGCTTCCGAGCCTCCCATTTATTGGGTGGAGTCTTTCCTTCCAGGATGTATTGCGTGATTGGATTTCTCCAATCCTCTCTCCCTACAACTTTGTTATGAAGAGACGAGGGAGGTTCCTGTTCGGGACCTGGTGTCGTGGTGTCCCCGGAGGTATTTGTAGGATTGGGCTCCAGGGAGTCTGAATTCCGAGGAATACCTCCAATTCCTTCATTATTCTCCGGGGTCTGGATGGTGCCCCCAGATGAATTTTGGAGAGCTGAACGGCTTCTGGTTTTAATTCTGCAGACGAGTGGGTCTGAGTTGGTGCCCCCGGGGTATTCGTGAGATCAGGCTCCAAGGAGTCTGAATTTCGAGGAATACCTTCCGTGTTTTGGATTGTGTTCCCGGAGATATGCTTTTTAGAGCTACGTATTCTGGTTTTTTGGGAACCAAAATGTTGTGAGAACTTGGGTAGCTACCGTTTCAGGGCAGGTACCTTCGGGTTGCTCTGTTAGCTTACCGTCTATCTCAGCTTTAGTAGCTATGTCGATGCTTGGTTTTTCGATTCCTTCTACGGGTATGATCCGTTTTACGAGGGGGTCTGATGTGGAGGCTAAAGCAGCCAACGCATCTGCTGAGGAGTTCTCTCCTCGTGGGATCCTTGTTAGCTCGAATTTGTCGAACTGCCTAGTGAGGTTCTTGACGACTTCGAGATATGCCCCCATTCTTTCGTCCCTCGTTTCATATTCTCCGTGAAACTGGCTAGCTACTAGCTGTGAATCACTATAAGCGTTTAGCTCTCGGATTCCGAGGCTTAGGGCGAGTTTCAACCCTGCGATTAGTGCTTCATATTCAGCTTCGTTGTTTGAGGCGCTGAATCCGAGCCTATATGACTGCTCAATGGTTTCTCCTGCTGAAGGAGTTAGCCTTAGACCGACACCGGAACCTTGTTTTGACGAGGCTCCGTCGACATACAGGCTCCACTTCGGAGATTCTATTTCGGAGTCTAATTGCTCGGATGCTAGTTCAATGATAAAGTCGGCAAGGACCTGAGCTTTCGCTGCTGCTCGAGGTCTATACTTAATATCATATTCACTGAGCTCTATGGCCCATTTGGCCAATCGCCCTGACTGGCTAGGGCTGTGCAATATCATTCGTAATGGTTGTGAGGTCATTACGACGATTGAGTGCGATTGGAAGTAAGGTCGCAATTTTCTGGCAGCTGTTACAACTGCCAGAGCTAATTTTTCCATTGCAGGGTACCTTGTTTCGGCGTCTATCAAACTCTTACTGGTGTAATAGACAGGTCTTTGTTCGTTTTGTTCCTCTCGTACCAGCACGCCGCTAACTGCAGCAGTCGATACAGCGAGGTACAGGTATAGTGGCTCTCCTACTACAGGTTTGGATAGGATCGGAGGTTCGGAGAGGTACGCTTTCAATTGTTTGAAGGCTTCCTCACATTTCTCGTCCCATAGGAACTTCTTATTATTTCTTAGAAGTTTGTAGAATGGGAGGCACTTATCGGTGGACTTGAATATGAATCGATTTAACGCTGCGATTCGTCCGGTCAATCTCTGTACCTCTCTGGTTGTCTTAGGTGACGGCATTTCTAGGAAGGTTGCTATCTGCTGCGGGTTGGCTTCAATGCCTCTTTCGGTTACGAGATAGCCTAGGAACTCGCCTGAGGGTACCCCGAACGTACATTTAGTGGGATTGAGCTTCATATCGTATTTGTTAAGGATATCGAAGTATTCCCTTAAGTGGGAGATATGGTCTTCTCCAGCTGAGGATTTGACTAGCATATCGTCAATATAGACCTCCATGGTTTTTCCAAGTTGCCCAGCAAACATCTTATTTACTAGCCTCTGATAGGTAGCTCCTGCGTTTTTTAATCCTAATGGCATAACCTTGTAACAATAGGTTCCTCGTTCGGTTATGAATGCAGTTTTCTCCTGGTCCTCAGGATCCATCATGATTTGGTTGTATCCTGAGAAGGCATCCATGAAGGATAGGAGTCGATGGCCAGCTGTTGCTTCAACCAGGCGGTCCATGTGAGGTAACGGGAAGCTGTCTTTAGGACAAGCTTTGTTCAGGTCTGTGAAGTCTACACAGATTCTCCATTTCCCGTTTTTCTTCTTTACCACTACTGGGTTAGCTAACCAATCGGGGTAGTGTACCTCTCGAATGGACCCAGCTTTCGTAAGTCGGTCAACTTCGTCGTTAACAGCTTGAGCCTTTTCGAGGCCTAGCTTGCGACGCTTTTGTTTGATCGGTTTGAAAGTAGGGTCTACTTTTAGCTTATGGGTGGTGACGTTCGGATCTATGCCTTTCATGTCGTTGGTGGACCATGCAAAGGTTTTGACATTGCTTTTCAAGAAATCAATGAGCTCCTTTTTTGTCTCGGGAGGTAGCTCGGATCCGATGCTCACCTGTCTTTCAGGATCTGAGTCGTCGATGCAAACTTTTTCGGTGAGGTTCTTGGGGGACCTTGAATATTTTGTTGCATTTCGCGACCCTCCTTGATCTGTAATTGCTATTGGGGGGACTTTTTGAGGATTTCGAATCCTCCCAAATAGCAGATCCTGGATATCTTCTGGCTACCGTGTACGGTAGCTATGGGAATTTTACGCATTGATGATACGTCGAGGCTACTGCCTTCATTTTGTGAATCCAGGGTCTTCCCAGGATCGCATGGAACGGGGAAGGTCTGTCGATGACTACTAAGTTGGTCATTTTCATTATTCCGCCAGCTACGACTGGGAGCTTGATAGTCCCCAATGAGGTAGCTGTTTCTCCGGAGAAGCCTACGAGGTTAGCTTTTTGGCCAATAATTTCGTAGTCGTCTATTTCCATCCCTTTTAGGGTGTTGTAGAAAATAAGGTCGACAGAACTTCCTGTGTCTATCATGAGTTTAGGGACCTCGTATCCTGCGATGTTCAGGGTGACAATCAACGCATCATCGTGAGGTCTGTCGAGGTTTGACGTCTCGCTTTCCCAGAAAGAAATCTTAGTATTGGACTCGGGGTTAGAAGGCTTAGGTCCAGTGTTAGACACAGCTTTCCGTACGTGATTCTTAATGGAATTGACGGAGTCTTGACATATGTCTGATCCTCCAAGGATACAGTCCACCCTCGAGTCGGGGCTCGATTGAGGGGACGGTTTGCTCAAGAGAGCTGGAGGAATTCGACTTGTAAACTTTTTCCTTGGGGGAATTTCCCAAGAATCATGTCGACTCTTTTCTTGGGAGCTGGAGGTGGCGAATCGGTCTCCTTCTCAGGTGACCTCTCGCGCTTTGGGGAGGTGTCTCTGGAACCTCTTTTCTGATAAGGTGGTGGCTTTTTAAGGTCCACGCCCTTTATTTCTCCAGCTGCGAATTTAGCTGCCAGTTGTCGTTGGAGGTCCCAACATTCCTCAGTTGAGTGCCCTTCTCGATCATGATAAGAGCAATGTTTGTTTTTATCAAAGCCTTTTGACCAGGGAGTTTTGTTCGCTGCGGCGACAGGTTTCTCTTCCTTGTCTTCCTCGATTGCGTAGGAATGTTCTCCCTGAGTTTGGTTGTTTCGGGGGTTCCCCTTTTTGTGAGGTCCCTTTGCCTCAGAGGATTCACCTTTTGAGTGATTCTGAGACTTCTTGTGGAGTTTATCCAATGCGGCTGTCTCCTCCTCCAAAGTAATGTATCTGGTGGCTTTATGAAGAGCATCATCGATAGTTGGAGGAGTATTGAGTGTTAGCTTTGACCAGAATTTCGATTTATAGAACAGACCTCTCCTAAGAGCCTCGATGGCGACTAGGTCGTTAGGATTCGAGAGCTTAGTTCTTATTGCCCTGAATTTCTCGATGTAGACTCGTAGTGAGTCCCCCATTCCTTGTCTGACCTTCCAAAGGTCGGCTTCAGAGGCTTGTTTCAGGATATGGGTCGAGTACTGCTTCATGAAGGCGTTAGTTAACTGATCGAAACTATCTATCGAGGCTGGTTCGAGACCAGAGAACCACTCAAGGGCTGTTCCGACCAAGTTTTCGGCGAATGTCCTGCAGTAACCTGCTTCGCATTCTTCCTGTGTAAAATGGGCTTTAACGATTGCCAGTCGGAAAGCTCTCAAATAGGCCTTTGGGTCAGAGGTCCCATCATACTCGGGAATTCTGATTTTTCGGGTATCTCTTATGTAGGAGCTGGCAATTCTGTCAGTGAATGGAGTTCCACGGGTTTCTTCGATCAAACTATCGATTTCGGGAGCTGAGCTCGTAGCTTTATGGACTTGAGCTCCCAATTTTTGGAGAGCTGCATGAGTTCGTTCCATATATCTACGGATAGCTTCAGGTCCTTCCATGGGTAGGACATTTGGGTCGTTATTAGGTACCCGACGGGCAGGTTCCTGACGGAATCGTGTGGGCTCATCCTCCCATGCAGTTGGTGGGCTAAATCGCTCACCAGCTCTTGGGTTATCGGAATCTATCCGTTGATACCCGTCCCCATTTGGGGTTGAGCCTCTGGTTTGATAAACCGGAGCTGCTGTTCTGCCTCCGGATGGGAAGGATACTCCTGTCCCGGACCTAAAATCAGTCGGCGGAGGAGGTAGGCGAGAGCTCCGATCAGCGACCTGACCGGGTGTGGAACTGGTTGTTGCCACGTTGCTTCCCATAGCACTGGTGATAGGCGGGTTAAACACGGGAGCTGTCCCAGTATGAGGTGTCTGGAAAGCCGGTCCCTGTCCTTCGGGAGTAGTGCTATCAGGAGAAAAGTCTAAACGTCCTCGGGGGAATGAGGGATCAGTCAATCGATCTCGGAAAGTGACCCCCGGAGTTTGACGTCGAGGTGGTTGGGTTGTTGTGTCTAGAGATCTTGTTATCTCTTCGAATCGTTGCTGTCGAACAGCTAGCTGATGCATCGTACGCTCACTTTCCTGAGCTTTGTCTACTAGTTGCATCATCATCTGACGAATCTCAGAAAGCTGAGCCTCTGTTTGATTCGGAGCGGCTTGCTGCTGAGGATTCTCGGTGATTGGAAGCCCGGGGGCGGTTCCACTTGACGATCTCTGGTTAGTAGCTCCGGTTGTAGTCTGGCTCGTTCGAGCGTTAATCGGAAGCTGCTGTCCGGATCGGTGGTCGCCACGTCGAGGCTCCGAGGTTACAAGGGTAGAGCCTCCGTCGTTCGGTGAGCCATCGCTCTGAATCGGGAGGTTAAGATCAGACGGATTCGTTGTCTGATCGGTAGGATTCATCCTCAAGTTAGAGTAAGGGATTCGATTGTTTCTTCCCCTCAGACGGCGCCAATTGTGAGGGATTAAACTCACCACCTAGATTTTAGATCAGGTTTAAGGTTTAGGAAAGGTTAGGGAAAGATAACGCGGGCTGAATCCCGTAATAACTTGTTGAATGAATTTCGATTTGTATTGATAATGTGGTAAAAGAATGGTTACAAAAGATGTTTCTCTTGATGATTACAAAGATAGCAAAAAAGCCTTATAATTGATATGAATAATCGTGAAAATGAATAAAGGTTGAATAATCCCTCCTTCTTGATTTGCTTTCTCTTTAAATAGCCTCAGGTCCCGCTTGATCGTAGCCAACTGGTTCCCGAGATCCCCTCCGTGATTTGAGGGATTTGTAACAGCTTCCCTTTGACCAGGTCCTGCGCTCCTTCCATTACGATGTGAGCTTCTTCTTCACCGTGACCTCTTTAAAGATCGCCTTTAGCTTCCAGCCTCTGGCTCTGCATTAGACCTCTGTTTAGGTCTCCGAAACGTGTTGGGCTTTGACTCGGCCCAATACTTGTTTTGGTTTTATCATCAGCTAGCGGGCCATATTCGGGCTCAGCAGTTACCACAGTAACATTGAAAGGAAGTGAAATGTGTATGCGGAGAAGTAAAAGAGTGTGCGGTTAGCTAAGACTCCAAGAGAAGAGAAGGTTAGATGGTTTGAGTATATGACCGTTATGTCAAGACCAAGTAGCGCCTTGACAGGCTGGTTAAAGCTGGAAAGGCAAGAAGAGCATCTGGTCAAGATGCTAAGAGCATCAAACGTGTGATTGCTCTGGTCCGCTCATTCAAATTAGGCGCTCCTCTTCTCTTTGACTCCACATGCTTAGCATAGTAGATTAGCTTAACCCTTATGACGAAACCCTTGTATTCTCTCTTCCTATATATTGTAACACAATCTCATTAATAAAGGTTGCGAAGTTTAAGACTCTTTCTCCCTAGTCTTTTGTTTACCTTTGAATCTACAAACCTTTCCACTAGTCTTTGTAGTCTTTAGTCTCTTAATCTTTTCTTAGTCTCTTTATCACTCATATTAATCTAAAATAATATAATCAGTGGAGAATAACCAGGAAGTTGAATAAATCTCATAAGTGTTGTGAGCAAGAAGATATACCACCTTCTATCCAGATGATTCCAGATTAGCCTGTTCGGACATATGCCATTATCTTCATGATTCTTATCAAACCAGGATGAACCACGATCTAAAAAGCTTTATTTGGAACCACTAATCAGTGGAGAATAACCAGGAAGTTGAATAAATCCCATAACTGTTGTGAGTAAGAAGATATCCCACCTTCTATCCAGATGATTCCAGATTAGCCTGTTCGGACATATGCCATTATCTTCATGATTCTTATCAAACCAGGATGAACCAATATATAAGAAGCTTGATTGGGAACCACTAATCAGTGGAGAATAACCAGGAAGTTGAATAAATCTCATAGGAGTTGTGAGTAAGAAGATATCCCACTTTCTATCCAGATGATTCCAGATTAGCCTGTTCGGACATATGCCATTATCTTCATGATTCTTATCAAACCAGGATGAACCACGATCTAAGAAGCTTTATTTGGAACCACTAATCAGTGGAGAATAATCAGGAAGTTGAATAAATCTCATAAGTGTTGTGAGCAAGAAGATATACCACCTTCTATCCAGATGATTCCAGATCAAACCAGGATGAACCACGATCTAAGAAGCTTTATTTGGACCACTAATCAGTGGAGAATAACCAGGAAGTTGAATAAATCTCATAAGTGTTGTGAGCAAGAAATATACCACCTTCTATCCAGATGATTCCAGATTAGCCTGTTCGGACATATGCCATTATCTTCATGATTCTTATCAAACCAGGATGAACCACGATCTAAGAAGCTTTATTTGGAACCACTAATCAGTGGAGAATAACCAGGAAGTTGAATAAATCTCATAGGAGTTGTGAGTAAGAAGATCCCACTTTCTATCCAGATGATTCCAGATTAGCCTGTTCGGACATATGGCAATATCTTCATGATTCTTATCAAACCAGGATTAACGGAAGCTTTATTTGGAACCACTAATCAGTGGAGAATAACCAGGAAGTTGAATAAATCTCATAAGTGTTGTGAGTAAGAAGATATCCCACCTTCTATCCAGATGATTCCAGATTAGCCTGTTCGGACATATGGCATTATCTTCATGATTCTTATCAAACCAGGATGAACCACGATCTAAGAAGCTTTATTTGGAACCACTAATCAGTGGAGAATAACCAGGAAGTTGAATAAATCTCAAAAGTTGTGAGCAAGAAGATATCCCACCTTCTATCCAGATGATTCCAGATTAGCCTGTTCGGACATATGCCATTATCTTCATGATTCTTATCAAACCAGGATGAACCACGATCTAAGAAGCTTTATTTGGAACCACTAATCAGTGGAGAATAAACAGGAAGTTGAATAAATCTCATAAGTGTTGTGAGCAAGAAGATATCCCACCTTCTATCCAGATGATTTCAGATTAGCCTGTTCGGACATATGCCATTATCTTCATGATTCTTATCAAACCAGGATGAACCACGATCTAAGAAGCTTTATTTGGAACCACTAATCAGTGGAGAATAACCAGGAAGTTGAATAAATCTCATAGGAGTTGTGAGTAAGAAGATATCCCACTTTCTATCCAGATGATTCCAGATTAGCCTGTTCGGACATATGGCAATATCTTCATGATTCTTATCAAACCAGGATGAACCACGATCTAAGAAGCTTTATTTGGAACCACTAATCAGTGGAGAATAACCAGGAAGTTGAATAAATCTCATAAGTGTTGTGAGCAAGAAGATATCCCACCTTCTATCCAGATGATTCCAGATTAGCCTGTTCGGACATATGCCATTATCTTCATGATTCTTATCAAACCAGGATGAACCACGATCTAAGAAGCTTTATTTGGAACCACTAATCAGTGGAGAATAACCAGGAAGTTGAATAAATCTCATAGGAGTTGTGAGTAAGAAGATATCCCACTTTCTATCCAGATGATTCCAGATTAGCCTGTTCGGACATATGGCAATATCTTCATGATTCTTATCAAACCAGGATGAACCACGATCTAAGAAGCTTTATTTGGAACCACTAATCAGTGGAGAATAACCAGGAAGTTGAATAAATCTCATAAGTGTGTGAGTAAGAAGATATCCCACTTTCTATCCAGATGATTCCAGATTAGCCTGTTCGGACATATGGCATTATCTTCATGATTCTTATCAAACCAGGATGAACCACGATCTAAGAAGCTTTATTTGGAACCACTAATCAGTGGAGAATAACCAGGAAGTTGAATAAATCTCATAGGTGTTGTGAGTAAAAGATATCCCACTTTCTATCCAGATGATTCCAGATTAGCCTGTTCGGACATATGCCAATATCTTCATGATTCTTATCAAACCAGGATGAACCACGATCTAAGAAGCTTTATTTGGAACCACTAATCAGTGGAGAATAACCAGGAAGTTGAATAAATCTCATAAGTGTTGTGAGCAAGAAGATATCCCACCTTCTATCCAGATGATTCCAGATTAGCCTGTTCGGACATATGCCATTATCTTCATGATTCTTATCAAACCAGGATGAACCACGATCTAAGAAGCTTTATTTGGAACCACTAATCAGTGGAGAATAACCAGGAAGTTGAATAAATCTCATAGGAGTTGTGAGTAAGAAGATATCCCACTTTCTATCCAGATGATTCCAGATTAGCCTGTTCGGACATATGGCAATATCTTCATGATTCTTATCAAACCAGGATGAACCACGATCTAAGAAGCTTTATTGGAACCACTAATCAGTGGAGAATAACCAGGAAGTTGAATAAATCTCATAGGAGTTGTGAGTAAGAAGATATCCCACTTTCTATCCAGATGATTCCAGATTAGCCTGTTCGGACATATGGCAATATCTTCATGATTCTTATCAAACCAGGATGAACCACGATCTAAGAAGCTTTATTTGGAACCACTAATCAGTGGAGAATAACCAGGAAGTTGAATAAATCTCATAGGAGTTGTGAGTAAGAAGATATCCCACTTTCTATCCAGATGATTCCAGATTAGCCTGTTCGGACATATGCCAATATCTTCATGATTCTTATCAAACCAGGATGAACCACGATCTAAGAAGCTTTATTTGGAACCACTAATCAGTGGAGAATAACCAGGAAGTTGAATAAATCTCATAGAGTTGTGAGTAAGAAGATATCCCACTTTCTATCCAGATGATTCCAGATTAGCCTGTTCGGACATATGGCATTATCTTCATGATTCTTATCAAACCAGGATGAACCACGATCTAAGAAGCTTTATTTGGAACCACTAATCAGTGGAGAATAACCAGGAAGTTGAATAAATCTCATAGGAGTTGTGAGTAAGAAGATATCCCACTTTCTATCCAGATGATTCCAGATTAGCCTGTTCGGACATATGGCAATATCTTCATGATTCTTATCAAACCAGGATGAACCACGATCTAAGAAGCTTTATTTGGAACCACTAATCAGTGGAGAATAACCAGGAAGTTGAATAAATCTCATAGGAGTTGTGAGTAAGAAGATATCCCACTTTCTATCCAGATGATTCCAGATTAGCCTGTTCGGACATATGCCATTATCTTCATGATTCTTATCAAACCAGGATGAACCACGATCTAAGAAGCTTTATTTGGAACCACTAATCAGTGGAGAATAACCAGGAAGTTGAATAAATCTCATAGGAGTTGTGAGTAAGAAGATATCCCACTTTCTATCCAGATGATTCCAGATTAGCCTGTTCGGACATATGGCAATATCTTCATGATTCTTATCAAACCAGGATGAACCACGATCTAAGAAGCTTTATTTGGAACCACTAATCAGTGGAGAATAACCAGGAAGTTGAATAAATCTCATAAGTGTTGTGAGTAAGAAGATATCCCACCTTCTATCCAGATGATTCCAGATTAGCCTGTTCGGACATATGCCATTATCTTCATGATTCTTATCAAACCAGGATGAACCACGATCTAAGAAGCTTTATTTGGAACCACTAATCAGTGGAGAATAACCAGGAAGTTGAATAAATCTCATAGGAGTTGTGAGTAAGAAGATATCCCACTTTCTATCCAGATGATTCCAGATTAGCCTGTTCGGACATATGGCAATATCTTCATGATTCTTATCAAACCAGGATGAACCAATATCTAAGAAGCTTGATTTGGAACCACTAATCAGTGGAGAATAACCAGGAAGTTGAATAAATCTCATAGGAGTTGTGAGTAAGAAGATATCCCACTTTCTATCCAGATGATTCCAGATTAGCCTGTTCGGACATATGGCAATATCTTCATGATTCTTATCAAACCAGGATGAACCACGATCTAAGAAGCTTTATTTGGAACCACTAATCAGTGGAGAATAACCAGGAAGTTGAATAAATCTCATAAGTGTTGTGAGCAAGAAGATATCCCACTTCTATCCAGATGATTCCAGATTAGCCTGTTCGGACATATGCCATTATCTTCATGATTCTTATCAAACCAGGATGAACCACGATCTAAGAAGCTTTTATTTGGAACCACTAATCAGTGGAGAATAACCAGGAAGTTGAATAAATCTCATAGGAGTTGTGAGTAAGAAGATATCCCACTTTCTATCCAGATGATTCCAGATTAGCCTGTTCGGACATATGGCAATATCTTCATGATTCTTATCAAACCAGGATGAACCACGATCTAAGAAGCTTTATTTGGAACCACTAATCAGTGGAGAATAACCAGGAAGTTGAATAAATCTCATAAGTTGTGAGTAAGAAGATATCCCACTTCTATCCAGATGATTCCAGATTAGCCTGTTCGGACATATGGCATTATCTTCATGATTCTTATCAAACCAGGATGAACCACGATCTAAGAAGCTTTATTTGGAACCACTAATCAGTGGAGAATAACCAGGAAGTTGAATAAATCTCATAGGTGTTGTGAGTAAGAAGATATCCCACCTTCTATCCAGATGATTCCAGATTAGCCTGTTCGGACATATGCCATTATCTTCATGATTCTTATCAAACCAGGATGAACCACGATCTAAGAAGCTTTATTTGGAACCACTAATCAGTGGAGAATAACAGGAAGTTGAATAAATCTCATAAGTGTTGTGAGCAAGAATATCCACCTTCTATCCAGATGATTCCAGATTAGCCTGTTCGGACATATGCCATTATCTTCATGATTCTTATCAAACCAGGATGAACCACGATCTAAGAAGCTTTATTTGAACCACTAATCAGTGGAGAATAACCCAGGAAGTTGAATAAATCTCATAGGAGTTGTGAGTAAGAAGATATCCCACTTTCTATCCAGATGATTTCCAGATTAGCCTGTTCGGACATATGGCCAATATCTTCATGATTCTTATCAAACCAGGATGAACCACGATCTAAGAAGCTTGATTTGGAACCACTAATCAGTGGAGAATAACCAGGAAGTTAAATAAATCTCATAAGGAGTTGTGAGTAAGAAGATATCCCACTTTCTATCCAGATGATTCCAGATTAGCTGTTCGGACATATGGCAATATCTTCATGATCTTATCAAACCAGGATGAACCACGATCTAAGAAGCTTTATTTGGAACCACTAATCAGTGGAGAATAACCAGGAAGTTAAATAAATCTCATGGAGTTGA
>NW_026616457.1:0-24939 GCF_000801105.2 Raphanus sativus | reverse complement strand
AGGCTGACAAAGGCTGTATGATCCAAGCAAGAGAGATGGAGCAGTTCTAGATCAAGAGGTGGTTCTATTGTTTGATCTAATCAACCAAGAGAAACCGTGGACTAAGAACAAGGTGGATTGAAGTGCACCACACGAGAGATGGAAGGCTCGTGATACAACACAAGGGAACCTTCAAGCCGTGGAGGTACTGGTCTCACAAGGCAAGGAGGCGGCTGCGAGTGTAACTTCAGTTGAGAGCTCTAGGTTTTCTTTGAAAGAAAAGTTTTATAAAATATCAAGTGTAACTCTCCAAATGGTTTCGCCAAACAATATAAAGACTCAAGGAACAAACTCCTTGTTACGCAAAATAAATACTTAAAATAGACTAAGGTTCAAATAAGGAAAGAAAGAAGCAATGAGTCTTCTTTAGTCTTGGACCGAGATGCATATAGGTGATGTGTTAAGCTAGCTGTGGCCTCGTTAAAAACCTTCCTCCGGGAAAACCTCGTGGGACAAAACCAAGAGCAAGGAAAAGAGCACACACAAAGAGCTTGCCTAGTAGCTAGACTCTGTCCAAGATACCTTCTTAAGCAATGGGTTCTTCTATGGTAATGATCATCAAATGGTTGTGACTTTGGTCTGGTATGAATGGCCAAAGATCTTCTCTGGATGCTTGAGGACTCTCCTTTGGCTCCTCCTCCTTCTCGGCATCTCCCTTGATGACTTCTTTAGTAATCTCCTCAGCTTGTTTAACCTGTCCAAGATCAGAAGCAAGTATCATGCTCTCATTAAATTTATGTTGAAGTATCTTAGCTCTTTGTCTAGTGATAGCTCCCTTGAACACGGTTGGTATGGACACTTCTTGCTCAGTATCTGGTTTAGTAATGTTGCTGATCATGTCTTGAATGTCAGGTTCAGTAAGGTCAGGTTCAATGTCCTCATCATTCCCTCCCCCTTCAAAAGGTTTTGACCTCAAAACTGGTTCATCTGCAAAACAAGGAGACAAATCAGTTACATTGAAAGTGGATGATACATTTAGCTCACCTGGCAGGTCAAGACGGTAGGCATTGTTGTTGATCCTTTCAAGGATTTGGAAGGGGCCAGTGCCTCTTGGCTTCAACTTGGAACTCCTCTGGTTTGGGAACCTCTCTTGTCTCATGTGTAACCAAACCCACTCTCCTGGTTCAAATATAACCTCTTTGCGACCCTTGTTAGCTTGTCTTGCATACTGCTCAGTTCGCTTCTCTAGGTTCTCCAGGGCTTTGTGGTGTAACTCCTTGACATAAGCAGCCTTAGCTTCACCAGTTAGACTAATGACTTCGGCTGGGGGTAGAGGGGTAAGATCAAGAGGTGTCTTTGGGTTGAACCCGTAAGCAACTTCAAATGGTGACATCTTTGTAGCTGAGTGCTGCGCCCGGTTGTAAGCAAACTCTATGAATGGGATACAATCAACCCAATTCTTCATGTTCTTCCCAATAGTGGCTCTAAGCAAGGTGGAGAGAGTTCTGTTAACAACTTCTGTCTGCCCATCAGTTTGTGGATGACAAGTAGTTGAGTAGAGTAGCTTTGTTCCAAGCTTTTTCCATAGTGTCTTCCAGAAGTGGCTGAGGAACTTGGTGTCTCTATCTGATACAATGGTTCTTGGAATCCCATGTAAGCGAACCACTTCTCTGAAGAACAAGTCAGCTGTCTTGGATGCATCATTCACCTTGGCACAAGGTATGAAGTGTGCCATCTTGGAGAACCTATCCACCACAACAAAGATTGAATCTTTGTGTTGAATCATGGGTAATCCTAGTACAAAATCCATGGATATGTCCACCCAAGGGGCGGTGGGGATGGGCAGTGGCATGTAAAGACCATGGGGTTGTACTCTTGACTTAGCTTTCTTGCATACCACACATCTTGCACAATGAGCCTCCACTGTCTTCTTTAGGTGCGGCCAATAGAAATGCTCTCTGACCACAGCAAGTGTCTTGTCTACTCCGAAATGTCCCATGAGACCCCCTCCGTGAGCTTCTCTAGTGATCAAATCTCTCAAAGAACACTGAGGGATACATAGTCTCTTGCCCTTAAATAAGAATCCCTCATGTAAGTAGAACTTCCCGTGAGGTCCTTTAGTACAGCTGGTGTAAGTGTCAGCAAGATCCGGATCCTCCCCATATAGTTCCTTGATGAACTCAAATCCTAGCACCTTAGCTTCCATGGTGGCAATCAAAGCATGTCTCCTGGAGAGTGCATCAGCTACAATGTTATCTTTACCCTTCTTGTACTTGATGATGTATGGAAAGGTTTCTATAAACTCCAGCCACCTAGCATGTCTTCTCTTGAGATTGGTTTGCCCTCTTAGATGTTTAAGGGTCTCATGATCAGTGTGCACCACAAATTCCTTGGACAAGAGATAGTGCTGCCATGTCTCCAAAGCTCTCACCAAGGCATATAGCTCCTTGTCATAGGTAGGGTAGTTAAGAGCAGCTCCACTGAGTTTCTCACTGAAGAAAGCCACTGGTTTGCCTCCTTGAAGTAGTACTGCTCCAATCCCAATGCCTGAAGCATCACACTCTACTTCAAATGTCTTATTGAAGTCTGGTAAAGCCAGCACTGGTGCATGAGTTAGCCGGTATTTGAGGGCTTGAAAAGCCTCTTCTTGAGCTTTCTCCCACATGAATCCAACACTCTTCTTGACAATGGCAGTGAGAGGTGCGGCTATGCTACTGAAATCCTGAACAAACCGCCTGTAGAAACTGGCTAGCCCATGAAAGCTTCTGACTTGACTGATGCTTGTGGGTACTGGCCATTCTTGGATTGCTCTAACCTTCTCCTCATCAACCTGTAATCCCTGTGAGCTCACAACAAAACCTAGGAAGACAAGTTTATCAGTGCAGAATGTGCACTTCTTGAGGTTTGCATAGAGTCCTTCTTTACGAAGTGTTTCTAATACTTGCTCAAGATGTGACACATGATCAAGTAAATTTGTACTGTAAATTAAAATATCATCAAAGTATACCACAACAAACTTACTGATGTAGGGTCTAAGGATGTGATTCATGAGTCTCATGAAAGTACTAGGAGCATTAGTGAGTCCAAATGGCATCACCAGCCACTCATAGAGACCTTGCTTTGTTTTAAAAGCTGTCTTCCACTCATCACCTTCCTTCATCCTTACCTGATGGTACCCACTCTTAAGATCAATCTTGGAGAAGATGGTGGCTCCACTTAGCTCATCTAGCATGTCATCAAGCCGGGGAATGGGGTGTCTATACTTGATGGTGATGTTGTTGATTGCACGGCAGTCTACACACATCCTCCAAGTCCCATCCTTCTTTGGTACTAGTAAGACAGGAACCGCACAAGGACTTAGGCTCTCCCTCACGTACCCCTTGTCCAATAGGTCCTGAACTTGTCTCTCCAACTCCTTGGCCTCCTCGGGGTTGACTCTATAAGCTGGTTTGTTTGGCAAAGCAGCTCCTGGTATGAAATCTATTTGATGTTCAATGCCCCTTAGTGGTGGTAAGCCGTGGGGAATCTCTTCTGGAAACAAATCTTTGAACTTGTCAAGAAGCTTAGTAACCTCTGGTGGGTACTCCGCTTCACCTGAACCTGCACTCAAAAGCTCCTTAAAGATCATTAGTAGCATTGTGTGTTTAGTAGCAGTTGCCTTTCTGATATGGCTAGGCTGGATTAGGAAATTTGATTTAACAGATTTTTCCTTCTCCTTAACCATTTGCAAATGCAGTTCATGAACCTGAGCAGGAGTGAGAGGAGCTAGACTAATCTTACGCTTGTTATGCATGAATGTATACATGTTTGATCTACCATCATGCCTAGTCTCTCTATCCCATTGCCAAGGTCGACCTAACAAAACATGTCCTGCTTGCATAGGCACTACATCACAAACTACCTCATCTTGATACTTACCAATGCTAAAAGGGATAGTAACTTGCTCTTTAATCTGCAGCTCAACCTTATCATCTAACCATCTTAGCCTATATGGATGCGGATGAGGGACCTTGACTAAGCCAAGCTTATCAACCATGTAAGCACTCGCGGCATTAGTACAAGACCCACCATCTATGATGAGGTTACATACCTTGCCTTTAATAGTGCATCTGCTATGGAAGATGTTTTCTCTTTGGATAGTCTCAGCTGGTTCCAACATGACACTAAGCACACGCCTGATCATCAAGCTCTCTCCCACGTCTGGATATTGCATCTCTCCATAGTCGGCTTGCAACTCAGGTGCATCCTCATCATGTGATTCATACCCATCTTCAGTGAGCATCATCACTCTCTGGTTCGGACACTCTCTAGCCATATGTCCTCGGCCCCTACACTTGAAACAAGTGATATCTCTAGCACGTTGAGGAGGGGTAGTCTTAGTTGGCTCTGTCCTGGTGTCTTTGTTGTTATCAGTAGCTTGAGACTTTGAGCGAGTGTCTCCCTCAACCCCTTTGCCCTTGTCTACTGGTTTGTTGTAGTTGCTGTTGTTGCCGGAGTTCCAATTGGATTGAGATCTACCCTTGGTGCTCTTCTTCTTGATGTGTTGCTCAGCTTGCACGGCTATGTGGAATAGGTCTTTGAGATCTCCATAAGCTTGTCTCTCAACCTTGCTGCCCACTCTATCTTGCAACCCATCTAGGAACTGAGCCATGATCGTCTCCTCATCCTCATTGAGATCAAGACGGTTCCTTAACTTCTCAAACTCCTCATAGTACTCCTCAACTGACTTGCTTCCTTGCTTAAGTGTTCTGAACTTCCTATGCAAGTCTCGGTGGTAATGTTGTGGCACAAACCTCAGTCTCATAGCATCTTTCATGTCTACCCAGGCGTCCAGTTGCCTCAAGTGCCCTCTCCTACGGTCAGAGCACAATCTATCCCACCAGGATAAGGCATTGTCCGTGAGCTGAGCTACTGCCAAGGCAACTCTCTTGGGACCAGGATGGTTGTAGTAAGAGAAGATGTGATCCATCCTCTTTTCCCAATCAAGGTAAGCTTCAGGGTCAACCTTTCCAGCATACTGTGGTGGTGTCATCTTTAAAAGATCCGGCCCTTGGTGGTGGTGTTGCTGGCGAGGCCCTCTCTGTTGAGGTGCGTAGTCATCCTCATCATATCTTGGATTGCGGATGGGTCTCCGTTGCGCTCTAGGTGGAGGAAAGTAATCCTCTTCCTCCTCTGCCTCTTCTTCATAATCTTCTGGCTGAACTCTTGCTCTAGGATAGGGATTACGTTGCTGACCAGTATCTCCCTCATTTTGTTGGTTTCTAGTGCTAGCCTCTGGAACATCATTGAAGAGCACTCCAGGACGCCGGTTGTTTGGAAACCTCTCATTAGCTTGGGTAGCTTGAGCCATGGGTCTCTGCTCAACTCGGGTGAGTCTATCTCCAAGGTCTTGCCGCAACTCCCTCATCTCATCCCTCATTGCATTGAGAGCTAGCATCATGGTAGCCAGCTCGGATGGTTCTCCCATTGTGCCTGCCAAAGAGAAGAACAAACTTAGAGAATCTCGAAATTTAAAAACTAATGGAAAGAGAATAAAATAAAAGGGAAAACCGATCAAACTAAAAAGGAAAGTCTGATGCAAGGCTTGAAGAACACGGCTGATGCAAGTCTTGAAAGATTTTTCTTATTTTTTTTTTTTGAATCGAATGGATGAAACAAAAGGACTAAAACGAGATGAACAATAACAAGATATGGATGCACGACAACTAAATGAAGCAAGAACAATGGAACTAACTATATATATTTTTTTTTTTTTTTTGAAAGCAAGACGGATGAAAAAGAAGATGAACTACAAGATTTGAAACAACTAGGGAGGATAGATACAACCTGATGCTGAAGGAACTTCAGCTCTGATACCAGAAATGATACAAGCCTAGGCTGACAAAGGCTGTATGATCCAAGCAAGAGGGTTGGAGCCGATCTAGATCAAGAGGTGGCTCTTTTGTTTGATCTAATCAACCAAGAGAAACCGTGAGAGATGGAACCAGGGGAATGAAGTGCACCACACGAGAGATGGAGAGCTCGTGATACAACACAAGGAACCTTCAAGCCGTGGAGGAGCTGGTCTCACAAGGCTATGGAGGCGGCGAGTTCTTGAGAGAGAACTAGGTTTCTTTGAAAGAAAGTTTTATAAAATATCAAGTGTAACCTTCTCAATGAGTTTTGCAAACAATATAAAGACTAAAGGAACATGCTCCTTGTCGACACAAAATGAACATAACTTAAAAATAGAATATGGTTCAAATAAGGAAACAAAGAAGAAGTGGTTTCTTCTTAGTCTTGGACCGAGATGCTTCAAGGTGATTTGTAAGCTAGTTGTGGCCTCGTTAAAAACCTCCTCCTGGAAAACCTCGTGGGACAAAACCAAGAGTAAGGAAAAGAGCACACACAAGGAGCTTGCCTCGTAGCTAACCATGTCCAAGAACCTTCTTAAGCATTGGGTTCTTCTATGGTAATGATCATCAAATGGTTGTGACTCTGATCAGGTATGAAAGGCCAAAGATCTTCTCTTGATGCTTGAGAACTCCCATTTGGTTCCTCTATCTTCACAGCATCTCTCTTGATCACATCTTTGATATCTTCCTCAGCTTGTTTAACCTGTCCAAGATCAGAAGCAAGTATCATGCTCTCATTAAATTTATGTTGAAGTATCTTAGCTCTTTGTCTAGTGATAGCTCCCTTAAACACGGTTGGTATGGGCACTTCTGGCTCAGTCTCTGGTTTGGTAATGTTGCTGATCATGTCTTGAATGTCTGGTTCAGTAAGGTCAGGTTCAATGTCCTCATCACACATGGTATCAGAGCGTCAAGCTCTTGAAACCGAATACACTTCCGCAATTCTCTGATTTTTCATTTCCCGTTTTGGCAAAGTTCATCTTGTTCTTGAGGTGTTCTTCATTTTGATTTCCAGAAATTACCAAAAATAGAAAAGTTCCTTCAAACTGTTCTTGAGAGTGTGAGATGGATTCCACTGGAGAAAGTACAAGGATGTTGTCCATACCAGTTACTCTCAAGGGGGCAAACTACTTACACTGGGCAAGGCTAACTAAAACCGCTCTTGGAGGCAGAGGGCTCTGGGAGGTGGTTGAAGAAGGCAGGAACAACAAGAAGAAGATTGTCCTAGGAGAGGATGGCAAAGAAGTGGTGCAAACTGAAGCTGATGTCAAGAAGCGAGTTCAAGAGGATCTCCTGGTCTTGTCTATCATCCAACACAGTCTTGAGGCATCAATCTTGGAGTCTTACGCCTACTGTGAGACTTCAAAAGAACTATGGGATACACTCCAAAAGGTGTTTGGTAATGTATCCAACATTAACCGAGTGTTTGAAGTCAAGAGGGCCATCAACAACCTGTGTCAAGAGGATACTGAGTTTGACAAACACTTTGGGAAGTTCAGATCTCTATGGGCAGAGCTGGAGATGTTGAGACCAGCAACCCTTGACCCGGATGTACTGAATGAGAGAAGAGAGCAGGATAAGGTCTTTGCCTTGCTATTCTCTCTTAACCCCGGGTACAATGAACTGATCAAGCACATACTGAGGGGAGTGAGTCTCCCATCTCTGGATGAAGTGTGTGCTCAGATTCAAAAGGAGCAAGGCTCAGTTGGTCTCTTTGGAGGGAAGAAAGACCTTGTGATAGCAAATCAAGCAGAAGGTGTTGCTAACAAAGGCTACTTCAAACCTGAAGACAAGAAGGTGTGGGTGTGTGATCACTGCAAGAAGAAGGGGCATGGGAAAGACAAGTGCTGGTTGCTTCATCCTCATTTGAAGCCACAGAAGTTCCGGACTGGCACCAATGAAGCAAGAGCTAACTACTCAGGCGACATAGGTGAACCCGGAGCAGTAAGTGGAGGAGAGAAGGCTCTAGCTTCCAGCTCAACCAGCTCAACCGTGAGGAACACTCAAGATGAGACTATCAGGCGCTCTGACATTGAAGCTCTCATCAAAATCCTCAAGGATAACTCTGGTAAAACCCTTGGTACATCTCTCCATGCACTTATGAGTAATGTTTCTATGAATGCTTTAACTAGTTCTAAATTGATGAAACCACTAGTTATTGATTCAGGAGCAAGTCATCACATGATTAGTGATGTGAGCTTAATTAAAAACATTGTTCCTGCTATAGGAAATGTGATGATAGCTAATGGAGATAAGATACCAATTAAAGGCATAGGAGATCTTAAATTGTTTAACAAGGATTCAAAAGCTCTTTATATGCCTAGCTTTGCCTCAAATTTGTTATCTGTGAAAAGAGTGACTAATGATTTAAATTGCAGTGTTACATTCACACCTAACCAAGTTTACTTTCAGGATATTGAGACTAGTAGGTTGCTTGGCAATGGTGTGACTAAGGGAGACTTGTACTTGCTTGAAGACACCAAGTCATCAGCCGATTTATCTTATGCTTTAAACTCTATTTCTACTTTACCTAAAGATGTATTGTGGCATGCTAGATTAGGACATCCTCATTCTCGTGCTTTGAACATCATGTTGCCTAGTATCTCTTTTAAAAGTGATTGTGAAGCTTGTATCTTAGGAAAACATTGCAAAAATGTGTTTCCTAGATCAAGTAAAATTTATGAAAATTGCTTTGACCTTATACACTCTGATGTATGGACTGCTCCATGTGTTTCCAGAGAGCATCACAAATATTTTGTCACCTTTATAGATGAGAAATCCAAATACACATGGATCACCTTATTGCAATCTAAAGATAGGGTCTTAGAAGCATTTATAAATTTTCAAAACTATGTCACTAATCACTTTAATGCCAAGATAAAGATTTTGAGATCAGATAATGGAGGAGAATATACAAGCAATGCGTTCAAGCAACATCTAGCCAAACATGGGATGATCCATCAAACTAGCTGTCCATACACTCCACAACAAAATGGTGTGGCCGAGAGAAAGAACAGGCACCTTATGGAGGTAGCTAGAAGTATGATGTTCCATACAAGTGTGCCTAAACGTTTTTGGGGTGATGCAGTCTTAACAGCCTGCTACTTAATCAACCGGATTCCCACAAGAGTCCTACATGACCAATCCCCTTATGAGGTACTGAACAATACTAAACCATCTATTGAACATATGCGTGTGTTTGGTTGTCTTTGCTTTGTCTTTGTTCCAGGAGAGCAAAGAGATAAGTTGGCGGCCAAGAGTACAAAGGCAGTGTTCATTGGATACTCTCCCCATCAGAAAGGATACAAATGCTTTGTACCAGAGACCAGGAGGGTCTTAGTTTCCAGAGATGTCAAGTTCTTGGAATCCAAAGGATACTATGATGGAAATAGTTGGGAAGATTTGGAGAATCTATCTCAATCTACTTCAGATAGGGCATCTAACCTAAGAAGAGTAATGGAAAGCCTGGGCATCAGTGTACCTGTTGAGAAGTCCACCAGGATACCAGAGGAAGCACCAGTTACACCAGTTACTCCTCCTGAGGATACTCACCTTGATCATGAGGGGGACAATGAAGCTGAACAACAGGAGGAGCAGTCAGCAAGTCCTGATCAAGCTGAGCAACAAGTTGAGCAGCATGCGCATGAGGATATCACTCAAGAGACTCAAGAGGAGCCTATTATGAGTTCAGGTCCCAGTGGTGAAGAAAGCAACACTCAACCGCCCCTGAGAAGAAGCACTAGAGTCAGGCAGCCAGCAACAAACTGGAAAAACAACAGAGTCTACTTCAACTCTCAAGCAGTAGCTCATCCCATCCAAGCAGTGTGCTCTCTAGCACAATACCCACAAGAGCATGTAGTGTTCATAGGAGAGCTGGATCAGGAATACATTCCAAGATCATATGAGGAAGCTATGGAGCATGCAGAATGGAGGGAATCAGTGGGCAGTGAGTCAAGTGCCATGATAATTAATGATACATGGTATGAGGCAGAACTACCAAAGGGCAAGAGAGCTGTGACTAGTAGGTGGATATTTACCATCAAATACAATGCTGATGGTACTGTGGAAAGGCGTAAGACAAGGTTGGTAGCAAGAGGCTTCACTCAAACCTATGGAGAGGATTACCTTGATACCTTTGCGCCTGTTGCAAAGCTACACACCATAAGGATAGTCCTATCCTTAGCAGTCAACTTAGAGTGGGATTTGTGGCAAATGGATGTGAAGAATGCATTCTTACAAGGAGAGTTGGAAGATGAAGTTTACATGAAGCCACCTCCTGGTCTTGAACACTTAGTGAAGCCAGGCAATGTTCTTAGATTGAAGAAAGCTATCTATGGTCTGAAGCAATCACCAAGAGCCTGGTATCACAAACTAAGCACCACACTTAATGGGAGAGGCTTTGTGAAGTCAGAATCTGATCACACCTTGTTCACACTCACCAGCAAAAAGGGGATCATTGTGATCCTAGTGTATGTGGACGATATCATCATCACTGGCAGTGACAAAGAGGGGATACTTGCAACCAAGACATATCTCAAGGCATCCTTTGATATCAAGGACTTGGGAGAGCTCAAATATTTTCTAGGCATTGAGATATGCCGATCCAAGGAGGGACTGTTCTTATCTCAAAGGAAGTATGCTTTAGATTTGCTAAAGGAGGCTGGTGATCTAGGAGGAAGAACAGCAAAGACCCCACTTGAGGATGGATATAAAGTGATGCGTGAGGGGGAGATTGAGAATCAACCATACACTGATGTCAAGCACTATAGAAGAATGGTTGGGAAGCTCATCTACATCACTATAACCAGACCAGATGTTTGCTTTGCAGTCAACCAAGTGAGCCAACACATGCAAGCTCCAAAGATGCACCATTGGAACATGGTGGAAAGGATACTAAGGTACCTAAGAGAGGCACCAGGTCAGGGAGTCTGGATGGGATGCAACAAGAGTACTGAGATAGTAGGCTACTGTGATGCTGATTGGGCTGGAGACAGAGTAGATAGAAGATCTACAACCGGCTATTGCACATTCATTGGAGGGAACTTGGTGACTTGGAAAAGCAAGAAACAAAAGGTAGTTTCCTGCTCAAGTGCTGAGGCAGAGTATAGGGCAATGAGGAAGCTTACAAGTGAGCTTATCTGGATCAGAAATCTTCTCCAAGACTTGGGCATAGTGATGAGGTCATCGACCACAACCAGGACACCATAACCATTCCCAAGGCATCTGAAGGACCCATGACCCGATCCAAGCAAAGAAGACTTAACCAAGGCTTTGCACTTGCGGTCCAAGCTATCTTAGATAGCTTAGCTGAGCCACCACCTAAGATTCTAGCTGATCCACCCAAGAGAGGACATATCAACACGACAAGTGATGACTTGAGCAATGCCTTTGCGCAACTCAATATCACTCAAGGTAAGCCAGCTTATATGAATGGAGCTGATTCAAATGTTTACTTGGCAGGAACTGAAGTTGAAGAAGAACCCCTCCTTCAAGAAACCAACAAGATAGAAGCTGAAGATAATGAAGAGAAGAGTGAGGAAGAACTTGAAGAAGAAGAGCAAGACAAGATACCTTTCAAGAATGATCCAAGCGTGCTCAACTTCAAGAACACATCAAGGGAGTTCAACCATGAACCAAGGGAAGTGTTTTCATTATTTACGATTTGTGCAGGTAAGATGGGTCAGTCTAGTGGTTCCTAGAACTCTCCCATCTCAGCAGCATCCAAGGTTCGAGACCAAGACTAGTTTAGGTCTCTTTGTCTTTTATTTTTATGCACTTTCCTTTTATAGTTTAAACGGGGCATAGTTAGTTGTTTTGCTGTTTTGTTTCCTTTGCTTCACAAGTCCTGTTGTTTTGAGTCTTTGCTTTCTTTGAGTCGACCGTTTAGGTCACAGCTGATGGACTATTAATAAAGTCCCACACGCAGCTTTGTAAGACACAACTTTTTACCTAATCAATATATGAGTCAGTTTGCCCCCTAAGCAAGCCGCCAACTCTCTTCCTCCTTGTGTGATTCAAGCAGTAAGAGTTCGAACTGTATCAAGGATCTCCCATCATCCTTGTGGTGTTCCTCATTCCATCATCAATCTCATTAACCGGTCCAACAAGAGAGTGCGTTATAGCCAGCTTGTTAGATCCCACACCACTTGATCCATCTAGTCAAGTGCCATCACCTTCAACCATCCTTTGTTCTCAAGAGAGTGCGTGAAAGCCAGCTTGAGGATCCATCTCCACCACCTTCCACAGGCTTCCCCCCGAGTCTTATATCATTTTGGTATCAGAGCCAAAGGATCCATCCTTTGGTTGTTCTTACCCTTATCTTTGTTTCTTGTTCTTCGATTTTTTCTTTTAGTTTCATAAACCAAAACCCATAAAAAGTTTACTTGTTCTTGTTGCATTCGCCCTTTTGATTCATAAAAATTTCGAAAACCCAAAAATATCTTGTTCTTTCCTTATTGTTGATCACGCAAGTTTTCCTAGTTGATTTAGTTTCCTTTCCTAGATTTATCGAGTATTGTCTTTCCTTTTCATTTAAAAACTTTCAAAACCCCAAAAGATCTCCCTTTTATATTTCGTTTGTTTCAAAGTTTCATATTTAAATTCTAGTTACCGTTGGTGCTTTGATATTTTGTTGTTTTTGTTGAGTGACTAGCAAGGAACCAAACCAAAACATGGGAGATGAGAACGCCAACAACGGGGCTAACCCTCCAACCATGGAGCAGATCATGGCTGCCATGAGAGAAGAGTTGAGGGCTGTTGTAGGGGAGCTTGGCCAGCAGATCAACACTCGCTTGAACCGGTTGGAGCAACCTCAAAGGAGAGTTCCAATCCGCAACCAAAACCCCATCCATGAAGATGAAGATGGAGAGCAAGGAGATGATGAAAGCATGCCGAGCTTAGATGATGATGACCCTCTCCAGAACCGCAATCCTAGGAGACAGGATCCACTTAGACACAACCGTGCTAGGGAAGCTAATCATAGGGATCACAATAAAGACATTAAAATTGTTCCTCCTATTTTTACAGGAAAGTCTGATCCAGAAGCTTACATGGATTGGGAGAAGCGCTTAGAGTACATCTTTGAGTGCTATGGCTACGGAGAGCACAAGAAGGTTGCCTTAGCAGCTGCTCAACTCACCGAGAATGCACTTGCCTGGTGGGACAGAACTGTAGCTGAGAGGAGGAGGAACCGCTTTGGAGCTGTCACAACTTGGCTGACATGAAGTATCTCCTAAGGTTAAGATATGTTCCTGATTATTATCATAGAGACTTACAAAAACGTTTTCGCAAGTTGTCTCAAGGTAATAGGTCAGTAGAAGAATACTTTGAAGAGTTTGAGAAGCTGATGAACTCACTGGAGTTAGAAGAATCTGAGGAAGCTTTGATGGCTCAATTCATTGATGGACTTCAAGAGCGTATCTCCAGGAAGGTAGAAAGAGCTCAATATAGTGGTTTACATGAACTAATGCACTTAGCTGTGCAGGTTGAGAAGCAAATCAAGCGTAAGACCGCTACTAGTAGGTCTAGAAACTCACAACCTTGGACTTCTAATGTCAACAAACCGAATGACAAAGGTAAAGCTGTAGAGATTGATTCTCGGTTCAAGAGTAAGGGTGATGATTCAAACAAGGGTCCTAGACAAGATCAAAACAAAGTACTAACAATCAAAGAGCTAGAGATGTTACTTGTTTTAGATGTCAGGACGAGGTCACATGGCTAGGGAGTGCCAAACCAACGAGTCATGACTATCACCACCAATGGAGACTATGAGTCTCAAGATGAAGCTGAAATGGAAGCAATGGACTCTGGAGAAGAAGTAGAGTATCCGGACACTGGAGAGTTGTTGGTCACTCGGAGAGTACTAAGTACAATGACCAATCCTGAAGAGAAAGCTCAAAGAGAGAACCTCTTCCACACTCGCTGCACCATCAAGGCTAAGGTATGTAACTTGGTTATAGATGGAGGATCTTGTACTAACGTGGCTAGCAAGTATGGTGGACAGGTTAGGTTTGAGACAACCAAGCACCCTCGGCCCTATAGGTTGCAATGGTTAGACAACAAGACTGAGCTGAAGGTCACTGAGCAAGCAAAGATATCTTTTAGTATTGGTAAGTACCAAGATGAAGTAGTTTGTGATGTGGTACCAATGCAAGCCGGACACATACTGCTGGGGAGACCTTGGCAATTTGATAGAGCCACTTTCACAATGGACGCACCAACTACTACTCTTTCAAGTTCAAGGACCGTAAGTACAACTTAGCCCCTTTGAGTCCATCTGAGGTGCATGAGTTACAAACTAAGATGAACAAGGAAGACCAGGTAAGTAAAACTAACCTTATGATTTCTCCTGGTGCTGTCTTAAAGACCTTGAGTGCTCAAGGCACTGTACTACTAATGGTTTTAAAGGAATGTTTAAGTACAGGAAGCTCAGAAGCTCAACAAGTTCCTAAACCAGCTCAAGCCGTGCTAGACAAGTTTCAAGACTTGTTCCCTGAAGAGATCCCAGCTGGATTACCTCCAATCAGAGGGATTGAGCACCAGATTGATCTCGTGCCAGGCTCAGCTTTGCCAAACAAACCAGCATACAGAATGAATCCGGAGGAGACCAAGGAGCTAGAAAAACAAGTTCAAGACTTGATGAACAAAGGGTACATCCGAGAGAGTCTAAGCCCATGTGCAGTACCAGTTCTTCTAGTTCCCAAGAAGGATGGATCATGGAGGATGTGTGTAGATTGCCGTGCCATCAACAACATCACCATCAAATACCGACACCCAATCCCACGCCTAGATGACATGCTTGATGAGCTTAGTGGAGCAACTATCTTTTCCAAGATAGATTTGAGAAGTGGTTACCATCAAGTAAGGATGCGTGAAGGAGATGAGTGGAAGACTGCCTTCAAGACCAAGCAAGGTCTATATGAGTGGTTGGTTATGCCCTTTGGACTAACCAATGCACCAAGCACTTTCATGAGGCTCATGAACCAGGTTCTTAGATCATTCATAAGTAAATTTGTGGTTGTCTATTTTGATGATATACTTATTTACTCTAAGAGCTTAGATGAACATCTAAAACATCTAGAACTTGTGTTGCTTACACTTCGGAAGGAAGGTTTATATGCCAACCTAAAGAAGTGCACCTTTTGTACTGACCAGCTTGTTTTCTTAGGCTTTGTAGTGAGTAAACAGGGATTACAGGTGGATGAGAGAAGATCAAGGCCATACAAGAGTGGCCTCTTCCAACATCCATTGCACATGTTAGGAGCTTTCCATGGTTTGGCTAGTTTCTACAGGCGCTTTGTTAGAGATTTCAGTACCATAGCTGCTCCATTGACTGCTGTGATCAAGAAGAATGTTGCTTTCTCATGGGGAGAGCTACAAGAAGCTGCTTTCAATGCCTTGAAGTACAAGCTAACTCACGCACCAGTGCTAGCTCTACCTGACTTTGACGAGATGTTTGAAGTAGAGTGTGATGCCTCAGGAGTGGGTATAGGAGCCGTGCTACATCAAAGGAAGAAACCAGTAGCCTTCTTCAGTGAGAAGCTAAGTGGAGCAACCCTCAACTACCCTACGTATGACAAGGAGTTATATGCATTGGTTAGAGCTTTGAAACTTGGCAACACTACTTAAGGTCCAAGGAGTTCATTATCCATACTGATCATGAAACCCTCAAGCACTTAAGAGGCCAGACTTCACTTAAGAGAAGACATGCTAAGTGGTTGGAGTTTATTGAGACCTTTCCATATGTAATCAAGTACAAGAAGGGAAGGAAAATGTGGTAGCTGATGCCTTATCAAGAAGACATGCTTTGATCACTACCCTGGATGCCAAGGTACTAGGTTTGAGCACATCAAGGAGCTATACAAAGATGATCCGGAGCTGAAAGAAGCCTTCCAATCATGTGGGAAAGGAGCTTTCCAATCCTATCACTTGCATGAAGGGTTTCTATTTAGGGATAAGAGGCTGTGCATTCCCCAAAGTTCCATGAGAGACCTTATACTTCAAGAAGCACACGGTGGAGGTCTTATGGGTCATTTTGGAGTAGACAAGACCTTGGCTATTGTTACTGATCACTTCTTTGGCCACATCTCAAGAGAGACGTTGAGAGACATTGTGCAAGATGTGTTCCTTGCCACAAAGCCAAGTCCAGGTCACATCCTCACGGTTTATACTTACCTTTACCAATTCCTAATGCTCCTTGGGAGGATATTTCTATGGATTTTGTTTTAGGTTTGCCCAAGATAAGACACAAGGATTCAATCTTTGTGGTGGTGGACCGGTTCTCAAAGATGGCTCACTTCATACCATGTGACAAGTCCAATGATGCATCTCAAACCGCAGACTTGTTCTTTAAAGAAGTGGTGCGCTTACATGGGATACCAAGGACCATTGTATCTGATAGAGATACCAAGTTCTTGGGTCATTTCTGGAGAACCTTGTGGAAGAAGCTAGGAACCAAATTACTCTTCTCCACAACTTGTCATCCTCAAACGGATGGACAAACTGAAGTGGTAAACCGAACCCTATCCACTTTACTTAGAGTCACTCTTGGTCGCAACTTAAGTACTTGGTTAGATTGCCTTCCATTGATTGAATTTGCTTATAACCATGCTACACATTCTGCTACTAAGATGTCTCCTTTTGAAGTTGTTTATGGATTTAATCCACTAACCCCTTTGGATCTTAAGCCAATACCACAAGTTGAGCAAATTAATCAGGATGGTTTAAAGAGAGGAGAAGCAATCAAGAAGATACACCAGCAAGCTAAGGAAAATGTCATCAAGAAAACTGAGGAGTACAAGAGGAATGCTGATAAGAGGCGCAAACCCATGATCTTTGAACCAGGAGAGTGGGTGTGGATCCACATGAGGCAGGAGAGGTTCCCACAGAAAAGGAGTTCTAAGCTAGCTCCAAGGGGAGATGGTCCATTCCGTGTGCTAGAAAAGATCAATGACAATGCTTATCTTTTGGAATTGCCTGATGAGTTTAACATCTCTCATACTTTTAATGTTGCGGATTTAACCCCTTATCTTGCAGATGATTCAGTTTTGAGGTCAAAACCTTCTGAAGGGGGAGGGAATGATGAGGTCATCGACCACAACCAGGACACCATAACCATTCCCAAGGCATCTGAAGGACCCATGACCCGATCCAAGCAAAGAAGACTTAACCAAGGCTTTGCACTTGCGGTCCAAGCTATCTTAGATAGCTTAGCTGAGCCACCACCTAAGATTCTAGCTGATCCACCCAAGAGAGGACATATCAACACGACAAGTGATGACTTGAGCAATGCCTTTGCGCAACTCAATATCACTCAAGGTAAGCCAGCTTATATGAATGGAGCTGATTCAAATGTTTACTTGGCAGGAACTGAAGTTGAAGAAGAACCCCTCCTTCAAGAAACCAACAAGATAGAAGCTGAAGATAATGAAGAGAAGAGTGAGGAAGAACTTGAAGAAGAAGAGCAAGACAAGATACCTTTCAAGAATGATCCAAGCGTGCTCAACTTCAAGAACACATCAAGGGAGTTCAACCATGAACCAAGGGAAGTGTTTTCATTATTTACGATTTGTGCAGGTAAGATGGGTCAGTCTAGTGGTTCCTAGAACTCTCCCATCTCAGCAGCATCCAAGGTTCGAGACCAAGACTAGTTTAGGTCTCTTTGTCTTTATTTTTATGCACTTTCCTTTTATAGTTTAAACGGGGCATAGTTAGTTGTTTTGCTGTTTTGTTTCCTTTGCTTCACAAGTCCTGTTGTTTTGAGTCTTTGCTTTCTTTGAGTCGACCGTTTAGGTCACAGCTGATGGACTATTAATAAAGTCCCACACGCAGCTTTGTAAGACACAACTTTTTACCTAATCAATATATGAGTCAGTTTGCCCCCTAAGCAAGCCGCCAACTCTCTTCCTCCTTGTGTGATTCAAGCAGTAAGAGTTCGAACTGTATCAAGGATCTCCCATAATCCTTGTGGTGTTCCTCATTCCATCATCAATCTCATTAACCGGTCCAACAAGAGAGTGCGTTATAGCCAGCTTGTTAGATCCCACACCACTTGATCCATCTGGTCAAGTGCCATCACCTTCAACCATCCTTTGTTCTCATGAGAGTGCGTGAAAGCCAGCTTGAGGATCCATCTCCACCACCTTCCACAGGCTCCCCCCCCCCGAGTCTTATATCAGACCGAGATGCTTCAAGGTGATTTGTAAGCTAGCTGTGGCCTCGGTAAAAACCTTCTCCTGGAAAACCTCGTGGGACAAAACCAAGAGCAAGGAAAAGAGCACACACAAGGAGCTTGCCTAGTAGCTAACCCTGTCCAAGACCTTCTTAGGCATTGGGTTCTTCTATGGTAATGATCATCAAATGGTTGTGACTCTGATCAGGTATGAATGGCCAAAGATCTTCTCTTGATGCTTGAGAACTCCCATTTGGTTCCTCTATCTTCATGGCATCTCCCTTGATCACATCTTTGGCAACTTCCTCAGCTTGTTTAACCTGTCCAAGATCAGAAGCAAGTATCATGCTCTCATTAAATTTATGTTGAAGTATCTTAGCTCTTTGTCTAGTGATAGCTCCCTTAAACACGGTTGGTATGGGCACTTCTTGCTCAGTCTCTGGTTTGGTAATGTTGCTGATCATGTCTTGAATGTCTGGTTCAGTAAGGTCAGGTTCAATGTCCTCATCATTCCCTCCCTCTTCAAAAGGTTTTGACCTCAAAACTAGTTCATCTGCAAAGCAAGGAGACAAATCAGTAACATTGAAAGTGGATGATACATTTAGCTCACCTGGCAGGTCAAGACGGTAGGCGTTGTTGTTGATCCTCTCAAGGACTTGAAAGGAACCAGTGCCTCTTGGCTTCAGCTTAGAACTCCTCTGGTTAGGGAACCTCTCTTGCCTCATGTGTAACCAAACCCACTCCCCTGGTTCAAATATAATCTCTTTGCGACCCTTGTTAGCTTGTTTAGCATACTGGTCAGTTCGCTTCTCTAGGTTCTCCTGGACTTTGTGGTGTAATTCCTTGACATAAGCAGCCTTGGCTTCACCAGTGAGGCTAATGACTTCAGCTGGAGGTAAAGGAGTAAGGTCGAGGGGTGTCTTTGGATTGAACCCATAAGCAGCTTCAAATGGTGACATCTTTGTAGCTGAGTGCTGAGCCCGGTTGTAAGCAAACTCTATGAAGGGAATACAATCAACCCAATTCTTCATGTTCTTCCCAATGGTGGCTCTAAGCAATGTGGAGAGTGTTCTGTTAACAACTTCTGTTTGTCCATCAGTTTGCGGATGGCAAGTAGTTGAGTAGAGTAACTTTGTTCCAAGCTTTTTCCATAGTGTCCTCCAGAAGTGGCTGAGGAACTTGGTGTCTCTATCTGACACAATGGTTCTAGGAACCCCATGTAAGCGAACCACTTCCTTGAAGAGCAGATCAGCTGTCTTGGATGCATCATTCACCTTGGCACAAGGTATGAAGTGTGCCATCTTGTAGAATCTGTCTACCACAACAAAGATTGAGTCTTTGTGTTGAATCATGGGGAGTCCTAGTACAAAATCCATGGATATGTCCACCCAGGGGGCTGTAGGAATGGGTAGTGGCATGTAAAGACCATGGGGTTGTACTCTTGACTTAGCTTTCTTGCAGATCACACATCTTGCACAATGAGCTTCTACTGTCTTCTTTAGATGCGGCCAATAGAAGTGTTCTCTGACCACAGCAAGTGTCTTGTCTACTCCAAAGTGTCCCATGAGCCCTCCTCTGTGAGCTTCCCTAGTGATTAAGTCTCTCAACGAACACTGAGGAATACATAGTCTCTTGCCTTTGAACAGGAATCCCTCATGTAGATAGAACTTCCCGTGAGGTCCCTTAGTACAACTGGTGTAGGTGTCAGCAAGATCCGGGTCTTCTCCATATAATTCCTTGATGAATTCAAATCCTAGCACCTTGGCTTCCATTGTGGCGATCAAGGCATGTCTCCTGGAGAGTGCATCAGCTACAATGTTCTCTTTACCCTTCTTGTACTTGATGATGTAGGGGAAAGTCTCTATAAACTCCAACCAACGAGCATGCCTCCTCTTAAGGTTGGTTTGGCCTCGCAAATGCTTGAGGGTTTCATGATCAGTGTGCACCACAAACTCCTTGGACAGTAGGTAATGTTGCCATGTCTCTAAGGCCCTCACTAAAGCATACAACTCCTTGTCATATGTAGGGTAGTTAAGAGCAGCTCCACTGAGCTTTTCACTGAAGAAAGCCACTGGTTTGCCTCCCTGAAGTAGTACTGCTCCAATCCCAATTCCTGATGCATCACACTCCACTTCAAAGGTTTTATTGAAATCTGGCAAGACTAGCACTGGTGCTTGTGTTAGCCGGTACTTCAGAGCCTGAAAAGCTTGTTCTTGAGCTTTCTCCCACATGAATCCAACACTCTTCTTAACAATGGCAGTGAGAGGTGCTGCTATGCTACTGAAATCCTTAACAAACCGCCTGTAGAAACTGGCTAGTCCATGAAAACTTCTGACTTGACTGATTCTTGTTGGTTCTGGCCAGTCTTGGATTGCTCTAACCTTCTCTTCATCAACCTGTAATCCCTGTGAACTCACAACAAAACCTAGGAAGACAAGTTTATCAGTGCAGAATGTGCACTTCTTGAGGTTTGCATAGAGTCCTTCTTTACGGAGTGTTTCTAGTACTTGCTCAAGATGTGACACATGATCAAGTAAGCTGGTACTATAAATTAAAATGTCACCAAAATATACCACAACAAACTTACTGATGTATGGTCTAAGGATGTGGTTCATGAGACGCATGAAGGTACTAGGAGCATTAGTGAGTCCAAATGGCATCACTAGCCATTCATAGAGACCTTGCTTTGTTTTAAAAGCTGTCTTCCACTCATCACCTTCTTTCATTCTCACCTGATGGTACCCACTCTTAAGATCAATCTTGGAGAAGATGGTGGCACCACTTAACTCGTCTAGCATGTCATCAAGCCGTGGAATGGGGTGTCTATACTTGATAGTGATGTTGTTGATGGCACGACAGTCTACACACATTCTCCAAGTCCCATCCTTCTTTGGTACTAGTAAGACAGGCACTGCACATGGACTCAGGCTCTCCCTCACGTATCACTTGTCCAATAGGTCCTGAACTTGTCTTTCCAACTCCTTGGCCTCCTCGGGGTTTACTCTACAAGCTGGTTTGTTTGGCAAAGAAGCTCCTGGTACGAAATCTATCTGATGCTCAATGCCCCTTAGTGGTGGTAAGCCGTGTGGAATCTCTTCTGGAAACAAGTCTTTGAACTTGTCAAGAAGCTTAGTAATCTCTGGTGGATACTCCACTTCACCTGAACCTGCACTCAAAAGCTCCTTAAAGATCATTAGTAGCATTGTGTGTTTGGTAGCAGTTGCCTTTCTTATATGGCTAGACTGGATTAGGAAATTTGACTTAACAGATTTTTCCTTCTCCTTAACCATTTGCAAATGCAATTCATGAACTTGAGCAGGAGTGAGAGGAGCTAGACTAATCTTACGCTTGTTATGCATGAATGTATACATGTTTGACCTACCATCATGTCTTGTTTCTCTATCCCATTGCCAAGGTCGACCTAACAATACATGCCCAGCTTGCATAGGCACTACATCACAAACTACCTCATCTTGATACTTACCAATGCTAAAAGGGATAGTAACTTGCTCTTTGATCTGCAGCTCAAACTTATCATCTAACCATCTTAGCCTATATGGATGCGGATGCTGGACCTTGACTAAGCCAAGCTTATCAACCATGTAAGCACTCGCGGCATTAGTACAAGACCCACCATCAATGATGAGGTTACATACCTTGCCTTTGATAGTGCATCTGCTATGGAATATGTTTTCTCTTTGGATAGTCTCAGCGGGTTCTACTAGAACACTAAGCACACGCCTTATCATTAAGCTCTCTCCCACGTCTGGGTATTGCAATTCTCCATAGTCTGCTTGTAACTCAGGTGCATCCTCATCATGTGATTCATACCCATCATCAGTGAGCATCATCACTCCCTGGTTTGGACATTCTCTAGCCATATGTCCCCGGCCCTTACACTTGAAACAAGTGATGTCTCTGGCACGTTGAGGAGTAGTAGTCTTAGTTGGATCCGTCCTGGTGTCTTTGCTGGTATCCACAGATTGAGACTTGGAACGAGTATCTCCCTCGATCCCTTTCCCCTTGTCTACTGGCTTGTTGTAGTTGTTGTTGTTGTTGGAGTTCCAGTTTGATTGAGACCTGCCTCTGGTGCTCTTCTTCTTGATATGTTGCTCGGCTTGTACTGCTAAGTGGAATAGGTCTTTTAGATCCCCATAAGCTTGTCTCTCAACCTTACTGCTCACTCTATCTTGCAACCCATCTATGAATTGAGCCATGATGGTTTCTTCATCTTCATTAAGATCAAGGCGATTTCTCAGCTTCTCAAACTCCTCATAGTAATCCTCAACTGACTTGCTCCCTTGCTTAAGTGTTCTGAACTTCTTGTGCAAGTCTCTGTGATAGTGTTGTGGCACAAACCTCAGCCTCATAGCATCTTTCATGTCTAACCAGGAGTCTAGTCGCCTCAAGTGCCCTCTCCTACGGTCAGTGCACAATCTATCCCACCAGGATAAGGCATTATCCGTGAGCTGAGCTACTGCCAAAGCAACTCTCTTGGGGCCAGGATGGTTGTAGTAAGCAAAGATGTGATTCATCCTCTTTTCCCAATCAAGGTAAGCCTCAGGGTCAACCTTTCCCGCATACTGTGGTGGTGTCATCTTTAGAAGATCCGTTCCTTGGTTGTGGTGTTGTTGGCGATGTCCTCTCTGTTGAGGTGCATAGTCATCTTCCTCATAGCCTTGGTTGCGGATGGGTCTCCGTGGAGCTCTATGTGGAGGTAAGTAATCCTCTTCCTCCTCTGCCTCTTCTCCATAGTCATCTTGTTGAACTCTTGCCCTCGGATAAGGACCATGTTGTTGTCCAGTGTCTTCTTCATTCTGTTGATTCCGAGTACTAGTCTCTGGATCATCATTGAAGTGTACTCCAGTACGCCTGTTGTTTGGAGCTTGGTACTGCTGATTTCGATTCGGAAATCTCTCAGCAGTTTGGGTAGCTTGAGCCGTGGGTCTTTGCTCAACTCTGGTTAGCCTATCTCCAAGGTCTTGGCGCATCTCCTTCATCTCTTCCCTCATTGCGTTGAAGGCTTGCATCATAGTAGCCAACTCGGATGCTTCTCCCATGGTTCCTGTAAGTTAAAAGACTTAAACCTTAGTTCTGATCAATGAAAAGAATTAAGTAAAGATGGGATTTGATGCAAAAAGGAAAAACAAATCAAAGAAAGAAAACAAAAGGAAAATCGATCACACTAATATGACAAAGTTTACCAAAAAGGAAATTTGAAATATGCAACTTGAAGAACACGTTTTGAAAATTTTTTTTTTTTTTTTTGAAAAGATGATCTAGCTAATCAAAATAATTCGATCTAATGATGCACTAACGAAGAACACACTTTTATGGGTGTTCAAATATGAATATGCAACTCTAACTATATGAGAAGGGATCAAACGATTTACTTTTTTTTTTTTTTGAATGAAAAGATGAACTAACACGATTTTAAAACAAGTAGAGAGGATAGATACAACCTGATGATGAAGGAACTTCAGCTCTGATACCAGAAATGATACAAGCCTAGGCTGACAAAGGCTGTATGATCCAAGCAAGAGAGATGGAGCCGTTCTAGATCAAGAGGTGGTTCTATTGTTTGATCTAATCAACCAAGAGAAACCGTGGACTAAGAACAAGGCGGATTGAAGTGCACCACACGAGAGATGGAAGGCTCGTGATACAACACAAGGGAACCTTCAAGCCGTGGAGGTACTGGTCTCACAAGGCAAGGAGGCGGCTGCGAGTTCAGTTGAGAGCTCTAGGTTTTCTTTGAAATAAAAGTTTTATAAAATATCAAGTGTACCTTCTCAATGAGTTTTGCAAACAATATAAAGACTAAAGGAACATGCTCCTTGTCGACACAAAATGAAATAACTTAAAATAGAATATGGTTCAAATAAGGAAACAAAGAAGAAATGGTTTCTTCTTAGTCTTGGACCGAGATGCTTCAAGGTGATTTGTAAGCTAGCTGTGGCCTCGGTAAAAACCTTCTCCTGGAAAACCTCGTGGGACAAAACCAAGAGCAAGGAAAAGAGCACACACAAGGAGCTTGCCTAGTAGCTAACCCTGTCCAAGAACCTTCTTAGGCATTGGGTTCTTCTATGGTAATGATCATCAAATGGTTGTGACTCTGATCAGGTATGAATGGCCAAAGATCTTCTCTTGATGCTTGAGAACTCCCATTTGGTTCCTCTATCTTCACGGCATCTCCCTTGATCACATCTTTGGTAACTTCCTCAGCTTGTTTAACCTGTCCAAGATCAGAAGCAAGTATCATGCTCTCATTAAATTTATGTTGAAGTATCTTAGCTCTTTGTCTAGTGACAGCTCCCTTAAACACGGTTGGTATGGGCACTTCTTGCTCAGTCTCTGGTTTGGTAATGTTGCTGATCATGTCTTGAATGTCTGGTTCAGTAAGGTCAGGTTCAATGTCCTCATCAAGGTTAAAGTGAGAGTATGGGAGACTTGGTTTGAGAAAGAGGGGATGCATAGTGAACTAACCACTATGCAAGAGTGGCGCGCTCCCCTTGTGACCGTTTGTGGATAAGGTGTGGTTGTAACCAGCCTGTAAAGTGAAAGCAAAGCATGTGATCACTCTCAGCCAAGTATTAGCCTTTAGTCCCTTTGACCTCGCATGCTTTGCATAGTGTTTAAGCTGCGCAAACCCTCTTGTAATCTTCCTTTATATATCTTGTATTGTTCACTCATAATAATTAATCAAGAGTTTATCTTTCTAGACTACTCTCTCTCTTGTTCATCATGATTCTCCATTAGTCTCTTATACAAATCTCTCTTATTCTCTTATCTAATCTCGGATTCTCTTCTCTAATCTCTTAATACACAATCTAATCTCTAAAATATCATGGTATCAGAGCCAGGTTGGCTGTGGTATTAGGAGATCGAGTCATTTCT
>NW_026616456.1:0-24947 GCF_000801105.2 Raphanus sativus | reverse complement strand
TAAGAAAAGCTAAGAACTGTCTCTTAAATAAGAGATATAAGTAATCGAAAAGTATAAAAAAATAAGAAAATGTCTAATCATGAATTAAAACCCCGGTTAAGAGATCGAGTTAATCATGTCCTTAAAAGAATGTTTACCAATACAAGGATGTAAAACAAACTTATAAGTTGACAAAGAAGACTTTCAACAAAAACTGCTCTGAGTGCGACGAAGTTTTGCGACTTTCCACTCCTGCAACACAACGCATCTGATTCAGTTTCCGACGGCTTAGGCCGTCGTTTGTTTTTATTTTTTTCTATTTCTTGTGCATTTCTTAACACCACCATTGATGTCTTCATCAATTTCTCTTCTGTATTTGGGGGAAATCCCTAAAAAAGTTCCTTTCATCAACCCAATTTTCTTTATGGTTTCCTTTATCTGATGGCTTGGATTATGATAGCCATATCCATGATTCTCTCATCCGTTTTCGTTTTCTATTTTATTAGAGATTTACAAAAGGTTACAATTTGGATTGGGTTTGAGCGTTATTTCTCCCTTTGGGAATGTGTATTTATGGTGAATAGGGTTTTGTCTGTATTCATCTGCGTATCTCCGTGTCCTTCAGATCACGATGACTTTAAACGATTCCAGCCAATGGAAGGGATCGAACATAATTTCCATATAATTATGTTGTTTTCTGATCAGCGAATTTGGGATCCGGGTATTACACTTTCGTGGAGAATCGACGAGGCAATACAAGAGAATAGATGGGTTATTGGTTTCGAAGCAAAAGAATTTCAATGCCATGGATTGTTACAATAAAGCATGTTATCTCCTGCAGCGGGAGTGTCTGGAATGGATTGCGATATAACAGATGGATCGCATCCGATGATCTTTTTAAAGAAAAAGGCATTTACTCACGAGAACTGAGAGCCACAAAAAGATCTTAGAAGACCAAGAATGAAATGGAGAAAAGCTAGCGAATCAGCCTGTCCTACGACTGCGTTAGGAAGCATCGTGTTACTGCAATCTCTGTTAAAATTCTTTTAACAACATGTATGATGTAATATCTGATTCATGTAATATGTTATATTGATTAATTGATTTGATATCAATAAATCTAAAACGTTATAAAAAAAAAAGTTGACAAAGAAAAAAAACTTATAAGTTAAAGGCTAATTGGTGACAAGAAAAAACAAGTTAAAGTCTAATTTATTTATTCCGTTCGTGCCTCGTCACTGTCGTAATCGTATATCCTCTCTCTCTCTCTCTCTCTCTCTCTCCAGAAGAATGAATAACTGGGAGAAACAAAAAGAAACGAGTGCGAAAAGAGGGACACTTTTATTTCTCTTCGACCGTCCCCGTTTCTCCTGCGAATTTTCTTTGGGTTTAGAGTTAGTTGATTCTCTCACAGGTCATGAATCGGATCGGACCCACCAGAGTTAATGCTCCGTAACGTGGAAAACATTTTCTTTTCTTACAGAGAAAATTTTCTAACTGTTTCGGTCGGTTGTTTGTTTCCTCCATTGATGTTCCTCCATTGATATTAGTTCGGTGGGTTTTTGGATCGTCTCTCTAAAAAAACAAATAAAACTCTTTGGCTTTTTCAGTACAAAATTGATCTTTTTCATAATCCTTTAATCGTTCGTCTGTGTCTGTCTATAAGTTGTTGTAGGGGGTATTTTCGGCATTATTTTTTGCTCAGTTAGGTCTCTTTTTAAGAGACTGTGTGAAAATTTTCAGTTTTTTTTTTCTGGGGAGGGTGAATATCTGGGCTTGAGGATTTAGAGATTTAAGGTTCTGGGTTTATAGAAAAAAAGGGTTTTGTGTGTTTATAGAATCAAAGACAAGATTTTTACTTTGACTTAAAAAAAAAGACTAGCAAAAATGGCGGCAAGAGGAGTAGAAGCATCAACGGGTGGTGAGATAAGTGAAGAGAGTGATGAGAGAGGAAGCATGTGGGATTTGGACCAGCAACTTGATCAGCCTATGGATGAAGAAGCTGGTCGCCTCAGAAACATGTACAAAGAAAAGGTTCAATTTTTTTTTTTGGTTTTCTCTTCAGATCGTTGCTTCCCTGCATTGGTCTCTTTTTTTTACTGAAGAAAAGTTTTTTTTTTTCTTCTTTAATTGCTTGCAGAAATTCTCAGCGATTCTGCTTCTTCAGCTTTCATTCCAGAGTCTAGGCGTTGTTTACGGAGACTTAGGAACCTCTCCTCTCTACGTTTTCTACAACACATTTCCTCACGGGATCAAAGACCCTGAGGATATCATCGGAGCTCTCTCCCTAATCATTTACTCCCTCACACTCATCCCTCTCCTCAAATACGTTTTCGTTGTATGCAAAGCCAATGACAATGGTCAAGGTGGAACATTTGCTCTCTACTCTTTGCTATGTAGACATGCAAAAGTGAACACTATCCCCAACCAACACCGTACAGATGAAGAGCTCACAACTTATAGCCGCACCACGTTTCACGAACACTCTTTTGCAGCACAGACCAAGAGATGGTTGGAGAAAAATCCCTCTAGGAAAAACTCTCTACTCATTCTCGTACTCGTTGGTACCTGCATGGTCATCGGCGATGGGATCCTTACTCCCGCCATTTCTGGTAAATGCAAATATTTTAACACTCCACAGAGAGTATTTTAATTCATTGTCTTTTTAAAATTTTTGTTACAGTTCTATCTGCTGCGGGTGGGCTGAGAGTAAACCTTCCTCATATAAACAATGGTGTTGTTGTTGTTGTGGCGGTGGTGATATTAGTGAGCTTGTTTAGTGTACAGCACTATGGAACAGACAGGGTCGGGTGGCTTTTTGCGCCTGTTGTGTTCCTCTGGTTTCTCTTTATAGCGAGTATCGGTATGTACAACGTATGGAAACATGACCCGAGCGTTTTGAAAGCTTTCTCCCCTGTTTATATCTATCGGTATTTCAAAAGAGGTGGTCAAGATCGTTGGACCTCTCTTGGAGGCATCATGCTTAGTATCACAGGTAGTTTATTGATCTTATATGATTAGTTGATTACACCCTTTCTTTGTTTGCTCATTGGTTATAAATTCTCAGGGATTGAAGCACTCTTTGCGGATCTATCTCACTTCCCAGTCGCAGCAGTACAGATTGCATTTACTGTAATTGTTTTCCCTTGCCTCCTTTTGGCGTATAGCGGACAAGCTGCGTATCTTAGGAAGTATCCACATCATGTCGAAGACGCATTTTATCAATCCATCCCAAGTTTGTTACATCTTTTGATCAGTTTTTATTTTTATCAAATGGATGTCTCTGGACAGTAAGTTAACATGACTCTGTTTCGTTGCAGAGAGTGTGTATTGGCCAATGTTTGTGATTGCAACCTTTGCTGCAATAGTAGCAAGCCAAGCCACAATATCAGCGACCTTCTCGTTGATAAAGCAAGCTCTCGCACACGGATGCTTCCCTAGAGTTAAAGTGGTGCACACTTCAAGGAAGTTTCTAGGTCAGATATACGTTCCGGACATCAACTGGATCCTCATGATCCTCTGCATAGCAGTTACAGCTGGATTCAAGAACCAGAACCAGATAGGAAACGCTTACGGGACAGCCGTTGTGATCGTCATGCTGGTCACAACGCTTCTCATGATGCTGATCATGATACTCGTCTGGAGATGCCATTGGGTTCTAGTCCTCTCCTTCACCCTTCTATCACTCGTAGTTGAGTGCACTTACTTCTCAGCCGTGCTCTTCAAGGTTAACCAAGGCGGGTGGGTCCCACTCGTCATCGCAGCAGCGTTTCTCATCGTCATGTACGTCTGGCATTACGGAACGCTCAAGAGGTATGAGTTCGAAATGCATAGTAAAGTCTCCATGGCTTGGATTCTCGGACTAGGACCTAGCCTTGGTCTTGTCCGTGTTCCCGGGATTGGTCTTGTTTACACCGAGTTAGCTAGCGGTGTCCCTCACATCTTCTCTCATTTCATCACAAACTTGCCGGCTATTCACTCCGTTGTGGTCTTTGTGTGCGTCAAGAACCTTCCTGTCTACACTGTCCCTGATGAAGAACGGTTCCTTGTGAAAAGAATCGGACCGAAGAACTTCCACATGTTCCGCTGCGTGGCGAGGTATGGATACAGAGACTTGCATAAGAAGGACGACAACTTTGAGAAACGGCTCTTTGAAAGCCTCTTCCTCTTCATCCGTCTTGAGTCCATGATGGAAGGCTGCTCTGACTCAGACGATTACAGCATCTGTGGAAGCCAGAAACAGCACAGAGACGGGAATGAGAGTATGAACTTTACCACTTTTGATACATTTGGTTCTGTAGAGTCTGTTATGGCACCTCCTGTGGGGGTAACCAAACGGACGAGCCACACGGTGACCGGGTCAAGCCAGATGAGTGGAGGAGGGGACGAGCTGGAGTTCATAAATGGGTGCAGAGACGCAGGAGTGGTGCACATAATGGGGAACACAGTGATTCGAGCAAGAAGGGAAGCGAGGTTCTACAAGAGAATAGCAATTGATTATGTGTATGCGTTTCTTAGGAAAATTTGTAGAGAAAATAGTGCTATCTTCAATGTTCCTCAGGAAAGCCTCTTGAATGTTGGTCAGATTTTTTATGTGTAAAAAGATTTTGATCTGCATGGCTGTGAAATATTTGTTTTCATTTTATAAATATTTAACTAAAAATATTTTAAATATAAGATTTACAACGTAAGTCACTCTTCGTAGAAGTTACAACGTAAAAGCAAACAATCAGGGATTTAATCTCTATTAGGTTCTGACTCAAGCATCTGCACATGTTATTTTTCATAGAAATATTAATGTTTATATTTCAAAGTTTTATGATTAAGTTGTAAATATTTTAGTGTTATTCTCTAATTTAATACAACTTGATCAATCAAGAGCAGCCTCATTTTAATATATGGCCGACTTGAATGAGATCATCTTTTATAAATAATGAATTTTAACTATATTGTTTTGTAAGATTTTAAATATTTCAGTTATTGAAATCTGTCAAAATATCTTAACAATATCTAAATATATTCTAATTATTATTTAGACGTAAAATGCTTTTTATTAGAAATATATAATATACTTCATTCAAAAAAAAAGAAATATATTATACACAACTATATTTAAAATATCTTTATAAGTTTCTAATTAATAGTCCAACTATGATTTCTTAATAGTAGATTTATTTCTACTTATCTTTTAATAGAGGAGATCTAAAGTGCTTTTTATTAGAAATATATCATTACTTCATTCAAAAAAAAAAGAAATATATCATATACAGTTGTATTTAAGATATTTTTCTAAGTTTGTAATCAATAGTCCAACTATGACTTTTTGACAGTCGATTTGTTTCTACTTCTAGAGTAGATATAGCGATATTTAACACGACATTAATGACTGAGCATGTTACAAAACAACACACATGCATCACATATTAGTAACACTATGATATAGAGATTTTACTTAAGACTAGATAAAATATGATCCTCTTAAAGAAAATGGCGGCCAGCTTTAGCACCACCATCAACACTCTCAATAAACAGACGCTGAAACAGATGCTGCGACAACTTCAAACAAAGTGGAGAGAATTTAAATGGGCTGTTTCTCTATTAGTTTTGACAGTTTTTCTGTATGCAGTTGTCTACCATTCGGCATCACTTGTTCCAAACTTTCCTGCCTCTGTGGTGCCAGTGGTGGCAGCCAAACAAGAAAACAACAACATTGATAGCGTTAGTAATCTATTCACTTATCTAAATCATACTATATGAATATTTTAGTAGTGTATCTCATTTTTTATTTTAATGACGAGATATATAAATAAAATAAGTTAGTAATACTACTAATATATAAATTTAGAATACTATTCAATTGCAATGATACTTTAGCATTTCAACCGGTCATCAGAAAATAATAAGAACATAAATATAGTACTGTGATACAAGTTAGTAGTTCAACAAACCATATTTATTACTCTATATTTTTTATTTGGTTGATAGATTGAGGCAGAAGATAGGAAAAATTTGGAGGAAATCTTAAAGGAAGCATCGATGAAGGACAAGAAGACGGTAATAGTGACATTGATGAACCAGGCCTGGGCGGAGCCAAATTCGACGTTTGATGTGTTTCTTGAGAGCTTTCGAATAGGCAATGGAACTAATAGGCTACTACCCCACATCGTGGTGATGTGTTTGGACGATAAATCGTACTCACGGTGCTTGGATGTCTTGCCTCGCCGTTGCATCTTGCTAAGGACTGCCGGAGTTGATTTCTCCGGCGAGAAGCGGTACATGGTAGGAGAATATGTCAAGATGATGTGGCGTCGAATCAAGTTCTTGCGTTCTTTGCTTAAGCTTGGATATAACTTCCTTTTCACGGTACCTCTCTAAGCTTGTATCTTTAATTATTTGGAGATGGACATTCCGGTATAAAGTCAGTTTGAAAACCAATAAAAATTTAAAATTTTCTAATTTGATTAGGTTTGGCAACATCAGTATGGTTAAGCCATTTTTTATTTTAAAAAGAAATTTATCTGTATGGTTTTGGATGAGAAAAAATAATATTATGTCAACACATGATAAATAATTTTTAAATAAAAAAAAATATTTAAACAAAATAAAGCAGATCTGGGTTTGTTTTTGATCTAAGAGTATTTTAGTTTGGTTTAATTTGATTCATCTCGATCACTCTAACGATTTATCTTCAAAAGAATATCTTAAATCTGAATTAATTCTGTCATTTTTAATATATTTTGCCAAATGTTTTTTTTTGAAAAGGCTTTCTAGTTTGCTAAATGTTAAAAAAATAGTTTGCCAAATGTTTGTATACAATATAGGACATGGATACAATTTGGCTTCGTGATCCATTTTCTCGATTAGCTGCGGATGTCGACTTTCAGTCAGCTTGCAATCTATTCTTTAATGGAAATTTCAGCGACAGGCAGCACAATGAAGTCAATGGCGGATTCATATTTGTGACTGCGAACCACAGAACAGTCAAGTTATACAAATATTGGTATAAGTCCAGACTAAGGTTTCCCGGCAAACACGATCAAGACGTGCTTAACTATATCAGAAGCGATAAATACATTAAAAAAATCGGGCTCGACATGAGGTTTATAGATACAGTCGACGTTGGTAGTTTCTGCCAACCAAACTGGGATATTACCAAAGTAAGCGTACTGCATGGAAATTGTTGCATTGGACAGAGTAACAAGGTCAAGGATTTGAGACAATCTCTTGAGGACTGGACAATATTTTTTGCCAATGGCAAGAGGGAAAAAAAGTTTCGACAGCCGATGAATTGCCGGAGAAGTGTCGGGTGGAGGCCTCAGAGAAATCACAAAAGGAGGGGTTAATGCAGTTTTTTATATGTTGTTGAAAGGCTAAACAAAATATCCAAATGAGTGAAGGACATTTGCCTCCAAATTCATACTAATAATAACTAGGTTAAACTTAAATAAAACAAGATTTGAAAAGCAAAGAAAAATAGTTCCCATGTCTTAGTAAGTTTGTTTGTGTTTTGCATTGTATGTAATATGTATTTTTCTCTAAGAAATATATAAGCTTCAAGTATCTTTAGCCATATTCTTTATATAAACTTTATTAGTCATCAGAGATCTCAAATGGATGGAGTGTACATGAGTGATCCGCATTCAAAACATAATAGACTGGTCATGGACATGCCCGTATACGAAGCATGATCAAACTGACTAGACCAATTTTTTTCGGAACAAAAGCAGGCTGAATCGGTTAGTCAGTTAGCGGCCCAAGTAAGTTAGGAAGTTAGAAAAATATTGATTTAAAGAAATATCATTATTGCAGCCTCCAACCAATACTGCAGCGAGCAACAAGTTGTGTATTGCAAAGGCTTTAGCCTCTCCTCGTAAGAGAGCTCCGGCTAAACTAGGTACTCGAGTAGGGGAGAACAAGAATCCAATGGAGAGTCAGGTTGCCTCAAACCTACCTCCCGATACTCATAAGAACTAGTTTTATGGATCAAGTTTTTTTTCAAATTTTACTTATTATTTCAGGATGTGGTTTCTGTGGTAGGAGGTGGTTTAATAAGTTCTTTGAACAATAGTTGTTTGATTTGGATATCTCGTGAGTTTGTTTTGTGTTTTAGGATGGTTACATCTTATGGGTTTGTAGGCTCCTTTCTTGTTTATGTCTACATAATGAATAAACTGGTTTTTTTGGAGTTCTCGTTGGAATGTGATTTTATTTTGTCTCTGCTCCGGATTTATAAACGGCTGCTAAGCAGAGTCCAGTATACTTTATCGGCCTTTAAGCTCGGTGAAAGTATTTCTAATATGGAAAACGTCTGGTTCAAAATGGGTTGTCATTATACTGGAGTAATATTTATTTGGCCACTTTATTTGCTTTGGTCTTTCCGGGATTATGTTACAAAACTCGTGGAGAGTGTACTATGTAAGATGTTAACTTTGGTCTCATTAAACCAAACTCATCACAGTCAACGGAGGAATTTTCTTAGAGCTTCGGTGTATACAAGCCCGAGACTCAATAAGATCCCCTTGGTTTTAAAAAAGATCCGATGCTTCTTAGTTATGGTCAAAAAGATGTCTAGGAGGGTGACGAAGAGGATAAGGCAAATATACATTCAGACGTGCAAGGTGTTTGGGTGGTGGCCTCATTTTATCGGATGTAATTTAGTATTTGATACCTTTGAATTCTTAATGCTTGTTGAATCATTTGAACCTTTTCTACATGAGAATTTAGTCTTCGGTCGGAGACTTTGGTCTGAGAATGGGATGTGGAACGGGGGACTACTTCACGATATTAAAACGGTAATGCATCTTGGGTGGATACAAGATAGTCTCGGTAGAAAACATATGATCATCAGCCTCTCATTGATCATAAGACAATGTCGACAATTAGCTGAACATGTCGGGCCCCATCAAGTCCAATTGTTAATGGCTCCAATGAGCGTGCTTAAAAAAATTTTTTATGAAGGTACTCAGCTGGAATTGTAGAGGTATGGGAAGTAAGTGGACAATTAGTTATCTCCGCAAGATATGGCATCAATATAAACCAGATTTTGTTTTTTTTATCAGAAACAAAGCAAGATTTTGCCTTTGTTCAAGGATTCCAATCGCATTTTGGATATGATAATATAATAACGGTAGACCCAAATGGAACAAGCGGAGGGCTAGCACTGTATTACAATAATGAGTATCAAGTAAATGTATTATACTCTAGTAATAGGATGATAGATGTCCAGGTAGAGGCTCTGGGAAAGAAAATATTTATGACATTTGTATATGGGGAGCCAGTTAAGAAACTGAGAGATCAAGTCTGGGAGAGGCTAACTAGATATGGCATTGCACGAGACGATCCCTGGTTTATTATTGGAGATTTAAATGAAATCATTGGGAACCATGAAAAAGAAGGCGGCCCGTTACGGAACTCAGACACTTTTGTATCATTTAATAATATGATCCGAAATAGTGGACTATTGGAATTCCAGGCGAAAGGAAACAAATTATCTTGGCAAGGAAGGAGGAAAGTAAACGGAAAAGCGACAATGATTCGATGTCGTTTGGATAGAGCTTTAGCAAACGAAGAATGGCACACAATGTTTCCACAATCGTATACAGAATATTTGAAAATGGTGGGGTCGGACCATCGACCAATAGTGGCTTTTCTAGAGGACAAAGTTACCAGACGGAAGGGACAATTCAGATTTGACAAAAGATGGATAGGAAAGGATGGCTTTTTGGAATCCATTGCCAGAGGCTGGACAAAGGAAAGGAGGAATACAACTGGCAATGTGGGAGATGTCGTGTCAAAGATTACAAATTGTCGACATGAACTTTCAACTTGGCGTAAGAATAACCCACCATATGGAAAAGAGAAAATCGCAGAATTACAACAAGCGTTGGAGGAGGTACAGACCGATGATAATCGATCTCAAGAGGATATTTTGGAAGTGTCTCGGAAACTTCAAGAGGCTTATAAAGACGAGGAGGAATATTGGCAGCAGAAAAGTAGGAATACATGGAATACGGCGGGAGATCGCAGCACAAAATTCTTTCATGCCTTGACAAAACAGCGAAGAACTCGTAATCGGCTGGTAGGGTTATATGATACAAATGGAAATTGGGTGGTTAAGGATGAAGGGATCGACAAGGTTGCCGTGGATTATTTTGATGATCTTTTTACTACTACGTCGCCTAGCGAATTTGATGATTTTCTGGCTGAAATTAAACCAACCATATCTCAGCAAACGAATCAAAGGCTAATAAGGATAGCTACAGAGGAAGAGGTGCAGCAAGCTCTGTTCATGATGCATCCAGAAAAAGCGCCGGGCCCGGATGGAATGACGACACTCTTTTTCCAACATTCATGGCATATTATCAAAAAGGATATAGTGGAAATGGTCAATAATTTCTTGACAACAGGAAATGACAAATTTGGGGAAGTTGATATCTTATGAATTTGTATGATTTTAACTACCATTTAATGTATATACTGATCATTTAGAGATGCATTTAGGCATATTTTTGTTGCATTGCATATGTCTATGTCAGGTGTTGGAGATACTTGTTAGTGAATTTGAAGGCATTTGAGGGGTTTTGAGTCAAAAAGATTAAATATAAACATAGATGAAGGTCTTAAATATATCTTCTGAAACTCATATTTTGGGATAACATGGAAAATTGAGTTATCTTTCTAATGGATGTGGTTTCAAGTCATTTGGAGATTTATTGAAGAAGTTATGATCTATGTACTGGATGCATATCAACCATGTAGCGACCATAGCCGTAGCGATTTCATCAAGTCGCTAGGATGTTCTTTGAGTTCTCCTAGCGATGTGCTTAGTGATAGTCCCACACCACTAACTGTTGTACCGACCTACCTGTAGCGAGGTCGCTATGATTTCCAAAAGAGCCCCACACCACTAACTGTTGTACCGACCTACCTGTAGCGGGATGATCAAGTCGCCACAGACGAAAAGACCCAACTTTTTATGGGTCAATTTGGGTTTGTTAGGTTGACTCAGCTCATTTTTAGGCTTCTATAAATACTTTTTAAAGTTAATATTTAAATATTATCTTATCTATATTATTAAAAATGAAGTACATTTGAGAATTGTTTGGAAACATGGATAACAGTATAAAAAAAAATTTATATTATTAAAATGGAAGTACCTTTGAGAATTGTTTGTAAACATGAATAGCATTATAAATAAGACTATAATGTTGTTTGGAAACATGGACAGTTGTATATTAAGAAAAAAATAATGGGCTTATGTTATTAAGAAAAAATGGAAATCATTATATTATGAGAAACTATATATCTCGGCCAGCTTTAAAATATACGAAAAATGGTCCAATCTAATTACCTAAAAACTATTAGTCTAAAATAATCATAAAAACAAAATTTAAACTTTATATACACTACTAAAATATTTTCCAATAACCATTGTGAAAAAATGTTTTCAATATATATAAGAAAAATACAATACAAAGACCCATTTCAAACACCAACTTAAATTACCGTTTTCATATTTCACATATTTATATTATTAAAACTGAAGTACATTTGAGAATTGTTTAGAAACATGGATATGATTATAGAAAATAATATAATGTTATTTGGAAACATGGATAACAATATATTAAGAAAAAAAGTAATGGGCTTATGTTATTAAAAAAAATTGGAAGTCCATTATATTACGAGAAACTATCTATATCGGACAGCTTTAAAATATACAAAAAACTAGTCCAATCTAATTACCTAAAAACATATTTTGTCTAAAATAATCATAAAACAAAATTTAAACTTTATATACATTACTAAAATATTTTCCAATAACTATTATGAAAAAATGTTTTCAATATATATTAGAAAAATACAATACAAAGTCTCTCTCTTCGGCATCTTAAGATATAAAAGATTGAAATGATTTCCTAGAAGAGGCAGAGGGATAGGTAAATTACCTTTTACCCCATTATTCTAAGTCTGCCAGGAATGATCCCACACTGAGGAAACGAGGAATAGGTAAATTACATGTGACCCCATTATTCGCTACACTTTGTCAAAAAATAGAGCTACAAAAGTAGACAAGTCAATAAGATGAACAAGATGGAGTGTATCAGCATCGAAACTCATTGAAATTGAATATAATAAAAATTCAGAGAATAGAGAAAAAGAGGGAAGAAAGGGATCAGAGAAGACTACCTGTGTGTTCAGAAACTTGTTTGAGTAAGAATTCAATTGTCTGTTGATCGATATTCCCAAGGTAAAGCCTGCACTTTTATTTATGTAAAAAATGATTGTCGAATAAGATTTGTTATGTTTCTGGATAGATGAATTTGATTACTATACTAGGATATAGTATAATATGCTTATGTGATTGATATCACTCAAATTACCCTAATGAGTAATTTATACTCTCTCAAATAAGAGGTCTAGTTGTAGCACTTAGGGATCAAATTCAGAAGGAGCTAGGGCACATACTAGATCTAAACATTTTATGATTAAGCTAGGCTAATAGATTATAAGACAACAAATACATAGAGCAATAAACAAAGCAGCAAACAAGTTGAACAAGACAATTGTTTAGCTTGGCAGAGAGTTGTTTGATGGAATGATGGTTTGCTAGATCTAGGGTTTCTATTCAGGAAGTGAGGATTATAATGATATAGAGACTAAAGCATGATATTATAGAATTCAACTATAAGAATAATCGATCAACTATCATATTCTATGTTATCTATTAATATATCCAAGATTCTCCAACTCACATTGTTGATTTCTAGGAAAGCATCAATCAATGTCTCTATAGGAAAATCTTCATTTATATGCCTTTCGTCGTGTCGATCGATATCACTATAAAAGAATTGACAGATACGCTTCTAGTAAGCTTTTAGCGTGGGTTAATTACAAGTTCACTAGGATTTCTAAACCAGCTCTCGCTGTATCGATCAATCCTAGCTCAGAGAAGACAAGTCACATAAGAAATCTATAATCGATCGATACGCTTCTAGGAAGTCAGGATTATAATGATATAGAGACTAAAGCATGATATTATAGAACTCAACTATAAGAATAACCGATCAACTCTCGTATTCTAGGTTATCTATTACTAGATCAAAGATTCTCCAACTCACGTTGTTGATTTCTAGGAAAGCATCGATAAATGTCTTTATAGGTGAATCGACCAATATGCCTTTCTTCGTGTCTATCGATATCTCTATAGGAGAATCGATCGATACGCTTCTAGTAAGCTTTTAGCACAGGTTTATTACAAGTTCACTACGGTTTCTAAACCAGCTCTCGTTGTATCTATCAATCCTAGCTCAGAGAAGACAAGTCACATAATAAATCTATAATCAAGTTCCTGTTAATTACTCCTAAACAAGCATTAAGAAAAAAAATTAAGATGAATATCACAACTTAGCAATTCTATATTTGGGGCTAATCCCTCTTAACCTATCTGAACCCTAAACCTAGGGCTGGGCGTTCGGGTTTCGGTTCAGTCCATTCGGGTTTCGGGTTTTCGGGGTCAAAGATTTCAGCCCCATTCGGATATTTCTAAATTTCGGTTCGGGTTCGGTTCGGATCTTTGCGGGTTCGGTTCGGGTTCGGATAACCCATTTAAAATGTTTTTAAATTTTCAAAATTCATTATATACTTTAAATTTTCAAAATCTATAAAAAAAGATAATATATTACATATAAATTTTCATAACATATATGTCAAAATACCTTAATTTAACATATAAATTGGTTTTCTTTGAATATTTGGATAAAGAATCAATAGATATTTAACTATTTTGGTGTTTTCAGTATACTTTAGCTATTTTAAACATTTACTTTTGACTATTTGCATATATTTTTTGAGTATTTTGGAAAACTTAAAGGTATCTTATATATTTTTAATATTTTTAATATACATTATATATAAAAATAATGTATATATTTAAGTATATAAATTTATTTCGGATACATTCGGGTACCCTAAATATTTCGGTTCGGATCGGGTTCGGTTTCGGTTCTTTAAATACCGAAATTTTGAATCCGTTCGGATATTTAATCAATTTCGATTCGGGTTCGGTGCTACATTTTCGGATCGGGTTCGGTTCGGTTTTTCGAGTTCGGATTTTTTGCTGAATATTGATGGAAAGAAAACATCTAATTCATTTTATTTTTGAAACATAATCAATTTAAAAGTCTGCTGAATATATTGATGGAAAGAAAACATCTAATTCATTTTATTTTTGAAACATAATCAATTTACCATTGCCAACATGTCGTCAATCATTTTAGCAAAGAAAAAAAGAAACATGTCGTCAATCATGTTTGTTGTTGCTATCTTTTGGTGTAGAAAAACCATTATTTTTTTATTATTATTTTGTCATATTTTTGTGATGTAATATGTTCTAAATTATTTTTAATAAATCAGTGTTAGAAAAAACAAAAACAAAAACAAAGAAAAACAAGCGAGCACCAAATTGTAATTAAGACCTAAGAGCATTTCCATTGGTAAACTTGTAGATTCTTGATTTCCAAAGCTATTATATTTGTTTTTTATTTTTTCGTTTGATTTTTCTAAAAAAAATATATTAATATACCGATCAATCGCGGACTTCCACGTGTCAGTGAAACCTGCAAATAGTGTTGATACCATTTCATCCAACTGAACTCTCATGAAACAGGTTCACCAACTGCACATTAATATATTGATTTTTCCTTTTTGGATATGTGTGAACTCTTATTAACATCCCCCAATGAAAATACTCTAGTTAATAGTATTAAGTAATACTCAAGTTTCAAATCAAAGCATGTAAATAAGAATTTGGGTTTATTGCTTTTATAAAAAAAAAGTATATTGGATAATCAAATGGTGCACAAAGATCAAATTTTCAAAATATGTAAATTTTGAAAGATGGGTGTTCAATATCGGTGTAATTAAATTTATTTTAGAGACCAATTTGAGAATAGATTAGTTAGTTCAGTTGGTTTAGGACTAATCTTTTGTTCTTTGAGTTGACAGGTTCGCTTATTCCTTAGTATCAAATTTACAAAATGTTATTTTAAAAGGTCAGAACTTTTTTTTTCCAAGCCCAAAAAGTCAGGCAACTCTGTGGATGCTTCCTTGTTCGGTGATTTGAAACCTTACAAAATAAAATTTAATAATCCAAATTGCCCCTTACTTTTGGTTACAAAACAAAAAGGATAATAACGTATTGATCAATTATCACGCTTGTATATTTAATTAGCATATCCATGTTAATTTAAGTAGTATTTTGGCATCATGTGTCTACTTTTTATAATAATTGGACACGAAAACAGTAAAATAATTGTTCTAAAGAAAGAAGTAAGGGGAAATTTCACTTGTACCACTTTAGTGATACCACTTTCTATGTATACCATTAGTATATAGCCATTTTCAGAAATACCTAATATATATAATTACAATGACTAAACTAACCCTAAAGCTTTTTTCTTCCGATCCACCACGGCGACGCTTTGAAATCCGATCACGTTCTTGTACGCGATTGAAAGGAGGTTTCGATCTTCCACCGTAAGCTGCTCTTTTGGAGTGGCATCTTTGACGAATTGCTCCGTGAACTGTACCATGTCCTCGTAACGCTCCATTTGCTCGGCGAGCTTTGCCACGTAAACGTACTGGTCTCTGTTTAATTTTGCGGGCGCCGTTAGAGAGAAAAAGTGAGAGAGAAAGAGAGAGTTAAAGGAGCGCTCGGAAATTGAGATTATGAACTCGAAAACGCACAGGAGACAGTGGTGGAGTTACTAGGAGTGCTAGGTCGTCGTCCATGGCTTCCCATTGTAGTCTGTTGCAGCTCTCGCGACGAACTCCACGCCTTCTCCTCTTCCTTATCCACTCTTCCTTTCATCTCCTTTGCTGCCTTGGTACTATTCTCTTCTTCAACTTGTTGATTGTTTTGGTTTTGAACTTGTTGATTTCGTATTCTTTAGTGTTCTGGAGAATCTAATGTTCTTTGATTCGAAAAAGAGAATCTTGTTGTTTAATCACTTGCTTTTGCTTTATCCTGATCAGTGTACTTCCTCTACACTATGTGCACATTCAACCTCTATGTTGTATTTGCAAGTACAGTGATTTGGCTGAGAGAGAACAAAATATTGTATAAAACAAACTATTAATGCTTATTTTGTCATTAGGTTGTTTCTTCCCATTTTTGATATTGAATTCTTTAGTGTTCTGTTCCTGATTTTGAGAAAACTCTTGTTGTTTAGTCACTTGCTTGCTTCAGCATTAGATTATGTTACATTATGTTTGGATTAATTTTTATATATATAGGATTCTTAGTGTTCTGTATCCGTGGAGATCTAATGTATACTTGATTTGAGAACAAAATGCTCTTCTTGATGACTCATTTACTTGTTCAGTTTTAACAGTAGATTATGTTACACTCTCCTTCCTCTTCTAGATTATGTTCACATTCGATGTCTGTTGCTTGTGTGCAGTACAGTGATCTGGGAGAGAGGGACCGAGCTATGGTTTTGGAGAAATTTCGACAAGCAACAATCAACTGGAACCAGCAACTTAACTCTGCAGTAGAAGAAGAAGGTTTGGAAGAGAGTGAAGCAAGAGAAGAAGAAGATGAAAATAAATCTCATCTGCTGGTTGTGACTGATGTTTGTCTTCCCATGCTTTCATCTGGAGACTCTTCTCTTTCCTCACGAGTTCTCGTCAACTACGAGCTTCCTACTAAGAAGGAAACTTATTCTAGGCGCTTAACATCTTGCTTAGCTTCAGGTTCTTTCTCTCAAAAACAAACTCATCTGTTCATCATCATCAGAGCCTATTTTTTAACATTTGAAACTTTCTCTTTTTAAAGGTGGGATTGTCATAAACATGGTTATTGGCTTCTTCATTTTCACCTACTTTACAGCTCCCCCTGTCCCTCAACTTCCAACTTGAAGCTCGTGAAATGGGTCTACAAAGTTATGGAGAAGAAAGATCAAAGAACCAAAGCAGCCTATGTTTCGAAGAATCTGTCCCAAGGCGTCAGTGCTTGAAGAGCAAACAAGAGTTTATAAATTATTTATAAAAGTTTATAAAACAGTAGTTTATAAGTCTATTATAAAGGTTTATAAATTATTTGTAAAAGTTTCTATTCCATTTATAAAGGTTTATAAAATAATTAATAAAGTTTATAAACCATTTATAAAAAATGCTATGAAAGTTTATAAACAATTTATAAGGGGTATGTATACAATTTATAAGGTTTAAAAGTGTAGGAATCAATTATAAAGTCTCTTAGATCATTTATAAGAGTCTATAAAAATTTATAAAGACTTATAAAAACAATTTATAAGAGTTTCTAAAATAATTTATAAGGGTTTATAAGGATATATAAATAATTAATAAGAACTTGTAAATCATTTGTAAACTTTATTTAAAGCCATGTGAAGTGTTTATAAATTTATAAATTAGAGATTTGTATAGACTCATAAATCATTTATAATAGTTCATAAAACAATTGGTAGAGCTTATAATCTATTTATAAAAGTTTATAAATTATTTTAAAGAGTCTCTAATCCATTTATAAAGGTTTATATAAAACAATTAATAAAGTCTATAAACCATTTATAACTGTTTATAAAAACGTTATGAAAGTTTATAAACTATTTATAAGGGGTATGTATACAATTCATAAGGTTTATTGGTTTATGAATTACTTAGAAAATCTCTTAAATCATTTATAAGAGTCTATAACCATTTAGAAAGACTTATTAAACAAGTTATAAGAGTTGATAAAATAATTTTATAGGGTTTTAAAAGGTATGTAAATAATTTATAAGAGTTTATAAAAACAATTTATACGAATATGTTCTAAACAACCGACTTCGTAAACTCTTTAAATGTTGTTCAATTCAGTCTTAATGTGTGTGAGTTTCTCTCTACAACATCAATCATACAGTTATTTGCTAAAAAATCAATTTGTTCCAAGTTTTTAAACAAGAGTTGATCGCATATATCTATAAAAACATATAAATGTGTGTAACTTGAGATTTCTTGTGAGGAATGCTAGATAGAATGAGTATAAGGAATTCAGAAATCATTTATGAAAGTTTTAAACTGATTTATAAGAGTTTATAAATTGTTTTCAGGAATTTTTTTGTCAACTGAATGATAAGTGTTTATGAAGAAATTTATAAAGGTTTATAAACTGATTTATAATGACTTATAAGCTGATTTTTTAAAAATCACTCAAAAAGACCATGAACGCAAAAAAACTTTGCAAAACATATACTTTTGTATCATCCCATGTGAGAAAAATTCTGTAAAAGTCTCAATGCATACTCATAGTCTATTACAAGAAACAAAATGTAGTAAAAAGAGTAGTCTCAGTTACTTAGCTGCATTATAACAGGTCATTTCTCTAGTCAATAATTCTAAGTTCAAATCCGTGTTTATAAATCATTTCTAAGAATGTATATAAACTATTTATAAAGGTTTATAAATCAGTTATAAGAATATATATAAATATTTATAAGGTTTTATAAACACCATAGAATAGTTAATATACTGTTTTGTGGAAGTACTTCTCGGGGATTCTTGCTCATTTAAACACCATAGCATAACTAATAATGCTCTCTAAAATATCTGTTGAGACAAATCATTACGAAGATACTAGAGACTTAATCCGCTTTCTCTTTCACGCACAACTGCTTTACAAAAAAAAGAAGCGTGCAAAACCAGAAGCTTTAGTAAAGCTACAAGATCATCCAGACCAGAGTATATATAAACCATTATAAATAACTTAGAAACCATTACAAATGATCTATAAACCATCACATCTGCAACATCCAGAGGTGCAATGTACATCAGGATTCGCCTGGTTGCGAAGACGAGTTTCTTCAGCACGAGGCTCCTGTCCTCAGTCGCTTCCACAGATACACTGAAGGAGATACTGAGAAAGAGCGGTCCACGACTCAGTGTCCCCTCTCTTCTTCAGCAACGCGTCGAGTCGAGTCACCCCGTCACATTACCGGAGCTCCGGCTCATCTCCAAGCGCCTACTCAGATCAAGAACCCAAGAACCACACGTTGGAAGATCTCTTTGAGTGGCTTAACTACAGACTTGGTTAACGAGGAGGTTTCCTCAGCTTCCTCTTGCTTTCTACTCTCGGATGCAAACTGTCCTGCAGAGTTAAGAAGCACAACTCCTGTGACTTGCTCTGGTAATCCCACCGCAACTGACAAAGCTGTGAATCCCCCTAGGCTGTGCAGAAAAAAGTTCGTTTCAGTTACGGATTTTACCAAAAAAAGAGCGATAGAGAGTTACCTGTTTCCAACCACAACAGCCTGGCTCTTTGACAATCTCTTTGATAAAGTCAATAACTTGATCTGTCCAAACCATTGCATCATACTCTATGAGAGCTTTGTCACTCCATCCGAAACCGAGTAAGTCCAAGGCGTACACTTTGTACTTCTTAGCCAGTTCAGGAATGTTATACCTATTACAATTGCAGTCTCAGTGTCCCCAACTCAAGAGAGAATCATAATCTAAATGATTTAGATGTTAGTATGTTACCTCCAGTGAAAGACAGAAGCACCAAAGCCATGAATAAGAACAAGAGGCAAGCCTTCTCCTTGAACCACATAATGAATCTTGTGACCTCTCCATTCCCAAAAGTTATATCCTTCTGGCTTAAAAGCTGATCTATCCCCACCTAAATAAAGAATCATCATCCAATTAAACAGAGAAGCCAAAGAACCACAATCTTTTAAATAATAAAGCTTCAAGATTCAAACCTTGAATTAGCTGAGAAGCAGCTGATGATGGTGAAGGAGGAGTGCCCATGACTGAAACTCCAGAAGCAACAATCCCTCTCACTGCAAAACCCCTTCTGCTGATTTCACATTTGTTCCCTTCATTGCAAAAAGATCAAAACTTTTAATGAGATTCAAAGCTTAATCTAAAGAGAATCTGATGGAAAAGGGTGGAGAGAACTTACTTGGTCGACGAGTTTGAGCAGGAAAGGTGGGTCTTTTAGATAATGAGCTGAATAGTTCTGTTCTAACAGACGGTGTTACAGCACATGAAGCCGACATCGGTTGATTCTCACAGAGAGAAACAGATGTTTAAGGGTTCTTGAGAGCTAAAAAGATGCACAGAATGTGTGAGTGTGTGGGTGAACTTGCGAGAGAGTTGTGGGAACGCCTGAGCCAGACAAGTCAAACCCTCTACTCGAAGGCGTACCATAGACCAAAAGCACCAGTGGCGAAGAGAGCAGTCCGAGTCCCTCACTCATCGTTACCTGAAATGAGAGGCCTACTCAATTGCGATTCCACAGTCACCGATAGGAGATGATACATCCGGCGAGAGAAACCTGTCGATGGGGAGAAGGAGAGTAATCTAGGTTTAATTATTTAAGGGTACAATGGTATTTTGACCATTAAAATCTAGTGGTATAGTTGGTTAGTGTATAATTGAAAAGTGGTAGTTAGAAAATGGTATTATTGGCAATTTCCCAAGAAGTAATGGAATTAAATCTGCATATCTGTGTTAACTTAAGTAGTACTAGATGACCCGCCTGATAGAATAATCTCTTAAATAAATGAAATACATAACTGAACATAATATTTATCAATAGATAATATACTTATGTTTTAATAAAATAGATTTTGACATCATATTCTAATTTTTAAAAGAATTGTTCTAAAGAAAGAAGTACAAGAATTAAATCCTATTGCACACTCTATACCTTCTTCCTTAGCCCTGTTTTTTTTTGTTCCTTCTTATTTATCAAGAGAATCACAATTCTTAACAATGGTATTAGACTCTTAAAATCACTTTTTCAATCTCAGCCTGACATTTTCTTCTTCATCTATTTATGTCATCTCAAATTCCTTAATTTTACGAATAAATAAAATATTTATCTATTTATAGTTTCATAATCTGAAAACCTGTTATTAATCAGAAACAAAAAGTTTAACCTTTTGGGCAACATCTATCTATCTATCTATATTATTAAAGTTGAAGTACAAAATCGGAGTGTTTGGAGACATGAATTGCAGTTTAAAAATGAGGTTTGTTTGGAAACATGGATAACAATATTAAATGAGAATTATTTGGAAACATGGATAGCAGTATTTTTACTTCCTTTTATTTACACATTTAGTCATTGCATTTATAAAAAATTAGGTATTTCCTTTTTGTAATTTTTTATTTACAGATTTTACCAGTACATTTAAAATCAATTTAAATTAATTAATTATAATTCCAAACTTATCTAAACAAATTGATGTCTCCATATATTGATCATTATTAATATGTAAAATTACTATTAAAAAGAATATTTCACTTATTTTAGCCGAACACATAAAAAAATATTTTTTTTATTTTTTTACAAAATCAGTTAGGCATAAAACATTCGGATACCCATTTAGGTACGAGTCGTTTCTTCGGGTATAGATTTTTTGGGTTTTGAAATTTCTTTTTAGTACTTCCTTTTTGTGTTGTTTTTTTATTTATAGATTCTACCATTGCATTTAAAATCAATTAAAATTAATTAATTAAAATTTCAAAAATTATCTAACAAATCGATATTCATATATTGATCATTATTAATATTGTAAAAATATTAGTAAATAAAAATTTTCTATTTAACTTCATTTAGCCAAACACATAAAAATATTTTCTATTTGTTTACAAAATCAGTTAGGCATATACATTCATGTATCCATTTAGGTACGGGTCATTTCTTTCGGGTATATATTTTTTGGGTTTTGATATTTCTTTTTAGGTACTTCCTTTTTGTATTTTTTTTATTTACATATTCTACCACTGCATTACAAATCAATTTAAATTCATTAATTACAATTCCAAAACTTATTGAAACAAATTTATATTCATATATTGATCATTATTAATATTTTAGAAATATTACTGAATAAAATTTTATATTTCACTTAATTTAGCCAAACACAAAAAATATTTTTTATTTGTTTACGAAATCCGTTAGAAATAAATATTTGGGTACCCATTTAGGTACTGGTCAATTTTTTCGGGAATAGATTTTTTTGGTTTTGTTGTTAGGCCATGTTTGGATATAAATTTATGTGTGAGTTTCAAATGGAATCCCCGGATCTGTATGAATTTTGTTCTGATGTATAGGAAACTAATAGGAAACTAAAAATATTCAAATAACGAAAATATTTGAAAATGATTTATATTTGAACAAAAAATAATGGCTGCACATAACAAAAAATCAATATAAAAGTACTGTACATTTGCATTCAATATTATTTTTTAACAACAAACTACACAAATATGTTTATTTGTATAAAAATTAATTACAATGTAAATATTTAATTAATATAAAATATATCAAATTGTTTAAACAAAATATCAATATAAAGGCATTATACATTTGCGTTCTAAAATTATTTATTTTAACAACAAGTCAAATAAATATATTTATTAGAGAGAGAATAAAACAAAGCCAAAATATACATAGTTTACCGGAGAGACTCTATATGTCAAACTTATTATAAAGAAGATTTTACTAAGATAAATACATTCAATAATTATAAACAAATAATATATCTCATAAAAGTGAAAATAATACCCGCCCTTTCAAGGGCGGATCAAAATCTAGTCTTTATTAAAGCCGGAGAGCAAAGCAATAAAGTTAGTCAAAACCAATGTAGCAAGGAATCAGCCAAATAATTGGCTTCTCTCAAATTAACGCAAAAGAAATTATATACTTGAGCAAAAAGAAAATTTAAAAATGCAAACATGTATAAGTTCTTGATGTGGTGTAGGCGTATCTTAGGAGTATGTGGGTTGCGGTTTATAGCTATATATAGCTATAAAGTGGGTATATATCTCATTAGAGTGTCTCATCTCTCTCTTGGAAGAAACCACTATACCCAAGTAATGTGAAATAGACCAAAGTGGGTATAGTGGGTATAGTGGTTTCACCAGTTATAGTGGTTTCTTCTCTCTTGAAATAGTGGTTTCTTCTCTCTTGAAATAGACCAAAGTAAAATGAAAGGGGTTAAAGTGGGTATAGTGGTGTGAAGATAACCTCTCCGATATCTTCTTCTTCTCACCGATCTTCTCTGTTTAACCTTGAATCAAGAACACGAACTAACGACACTCGATATGTTGACCCGGTGTTCACCGCACCACACCGTTAACGAGGTGTGGCCGCTATACCTCACCGGAGCTGGGATTGAACCAGCAACACACTAAACAGCTACACAAGCGAGCTCCGTTACACGCGACGATGACGTCTCTCTCGTCTCTCTATCTTGACTGATCTAACAGAAGACCTAAGTCAGCTCAAGATAACCTAATGATCTTATATACCGATCATTTACACACGTGCTAAACTAAGCCTATGTTGTGAGACGAGGACACGTGCATCAGTCGCTACTTTAGTGAGTTACAAACCCGCTGACTCATAAAGAGTCTCCCAACCCTTAGCTAACACTTAGCTACTAAACCTTCCCTTAGAGTCTTCAATCTCGAACTCTTCAACACTCTTTGATCTGATGACTAACCATCTTCAAGTGGTTTTTTCTATATAGTTTTAACTGGTGATATATTTCAAGATCGGTCTGAACTCTGAAAGAGCCCAATAACCTACAGAAATGCGACAAGTTCATGTAGAGGTTGAATACATCTTCAATGTACGTACGCATATATAACACATCTTCAGTGCGTAAGGACGTTTCTATAAAACTCTATATAATATTAAGTGTATCTTAGTGGTAGTGGACATATCCCACTCGCATATTATATCATCACCACCACTGATCGTATCATATTTAATGTACATTATATTCCCTAACTCATAAATCCTCTACACTCTTAACCAACAACAACGAAAAAAGGCAACAAAATAAAACTTGAAGAAAAAAAAATGATAAGGGAAGAACGTACTCCAAGTTCATCATGGTGGGAAGATGTTCAACACCATCATCATACTGATCATGCAAACTTTTCGACGACGTTTTACCACAATAATAACTCAAACGCAAGCTGTGAAGGAGACGATCTCTCAGTCTCAACCGTTAACGCTTCAAATTGCTTTGACATAACCGCTAAATCCTCCAATCATCACTCTCTCCGTGGTCCGAATCAGCATGCTTCCACCTCCGATGAGTTGCTCCCAAACCATGTCGTCTCTTCTAAATATCATCTATGGAGTCTTGCCTTCTTGTAAGTATCCATACGTTTCTCTACGTATGTATTATGCTTCTTTTAGTTCTGCGTTCTTACTTTTACACAGCCGTTCTATAGATTCAAAGTTTAGTTTAAGTTTCAAAGGTCTACGCTCCACTCCATAATGTTATCGACTAGTTGGTAACTTGGTATTGCTATTATCTTTTTTTTGTTTGTTTTAAAAGATGATTTTTTAAAACGAATGCTTTCAAACCTGAAAAGCAAAATAAAAAAAAACATTAGAAACAAAAGAGAGGTCTAAAAGTTGGTTTACGAAAGTAATTTAGTAGCTCTTTTGAATAATTTTCCCCAATAAATGATCTGAACGTTTGATTGGTGAGGGTATGCATATAAATTGTCCACCGATAATTCATCTTTTTATTATTGCCACTCGAAGATGTAATATGCTACTCTTAAACATGTTTATTGTAATTATTATAAGCATAAACGTAAAAGCAACCAACTTTATCCTTCCAAATTCTTTACAAATTCCCTACATAAATTCATTACTCCAAACATGCATTAAACATAAAAAATAGTCGAGCCCCTGTTTACTTGTTTTGCTAATTTAGACATACATTGATGAATAATGATGAGACTATCTATTACTATAAAGTATGGTATCTTCATTCCTGTTGCGACAGCTAGGACGCCACCTTAGAAATTCGAAGCCTGTACATACGACACGTGTCCAAAAAGATAAAACTCACCGTATCATTTATTGTAGAATTATATAGATTTGGCTGTAAATCTGACTGTTTCTCATCTATGAAAGCTACCAGATG
>NW_026616455.1:0-24949 GCF_000801105.2 Raphanus sativus | reverse complement strand
GCATAAGTTGAAAGGATCTAAGCTAGGGAATGACTAAGGTAGTCTTAAGCTAAGGTCCAAGATAGACTTCGCCTTTAGGCGAAAGTATATATAAAGATTGAAAAATTGAGTGGTTCGGTCAGGGTATGGACCGAGCGACGTGAGGCATCGACCGCGGCCTAGCCGGCCGGGTTCGGGTCTTACAAGTTTGGAAAAAAAAAAGTACCTGATGACGTAGGACCCGTTTTCTGTTACTAATTAAATATGTCAATAATATTTTTAGGCTATAATAACACGTATATTTGGATGATAACATGTCTTGATCAACTATTTGGCATCCATTTGTTACTTTGTCTAGTTTCTTACATTAGTTTTATTTTTCTTATATAAAACAAAGCAAATTCCTAGCGAACATTGTTTCCATGAATCTGGTCAGCAATAAGCTGGACTGATTACTCGTAAGCTACAGAAACCCGAAATTAAAATTATATTTAAATCAAATTAAATGAATTAGTGATAATGAACAGCTGACACTTCACCCAACTAATAAACACAATACGAACAGATACAAAGCCAGCTATCACAAAAAAAATTGATGCAGGTAGTTTCTTTATAGAATTAGTATTATTAGTATATGTTGCTTGATTCTAGAAAAAAATCTGTTTAAGTATGCATGTCTCATTAATTGAATTTGGGCTTCAACTGCAATATAGCATGTGTACAGTTCACAAGATTTAATCAATGGAATGAATATAGCGTTTATATTTTTTGCTAAGAATGGAATATCGAGTCTTTTATCGATATATATAAGAGCATGTGCAACGGTAATAAACTAGGAATCCTTAGCAGGAAAAATATATTAAATTTTTATGTTTTTAGGTTTCTGTGCCATAATTGATCTGTTAAAGTCCATAAATAAAAACCAATTTATATGCAGTTACGTCACTGTTTACGGGCTCCACTATACGTGGTGGTCCGCGATAGGTTAGTGTTTTTTTTTTAAATTCAGACGAAAAAAGAGAAAAAAATAAAATATTTCAAAAAGTGTACTTTGGTTATCGAACCTGTTGATCCTGGGTTGTGGGTGCTCTAAAAAAGAAAATAAATAGACTTCTAATCACATTTTATGGAACTGGACTTCACTCTACAGGTCTGAAACAAAACCTTAACCTCATCTAATTGTCTGTTAAACAATATTAATATACATTTGCTCGATTAATGATAGGCTTTTTAAACCTTCCTCCCTTACATTTATTTAGTTTTTGTTAATCACCGGACCATAAATTATCGCAATAAATTATGTATGTGTGTGTGTGTGTTTTTGCATAATGATTCAAGTAAATTTCAACCGAAGTAGGAGTTGTGCTCATTTTCAATGTCTCCGTATGTTGGTTGAGAGAAAACACAAGAAGACGGAGGAGGCGGAGGGGGATGAGCCGCCGAAGGTTGCGGCGGAGTTGACGGTGTTTGTGGTGGTGGTGCAATGACGGAGACGCCGGCGGAGTTATGAAACCCGGCGGCGACTTGGGAGTTGGAAGGTGCGATCAAAGTAGCGACCGCTTCTCGTTGCTTGTACTTGAGAATATCTGATCGTATGGCCGTGAGCTCGACTTGTAACGCTTGAACTTGTTGTTGTAGAGCTGAGATTGCTCCCATGCATCCGTACACCGGATCTCTTAGCCTTACGTTTGCTTCATACACAAGGCTATTCGCCGCATCTGCTCTCTGGCTTTCCGGTACTTCCTGGTTAGTGTTAAAAATGTCTAAGATTATGAGAATATTTACAGCAATATCGTTTAATTTTTCAATCAGACATTTTATAAATTATAATGAAACCGGCCAGGCTAATCAGCAATCTACATTATGAAACGACCAAAGAGAAGATGCGTAGTGTCTAAGAGTGGATGATTGCGGCATTACTTATATATAACCTCAGGACCATATGTCAAACTATGTGGGATTCTTATAGCTTCTCACGACTTTTGAAATGGTCTAACAAGCTCAACGTCTCGAAAATATCAAAACAAAATTAGACCATTTATGGAAAACTGTTTTTGTGGAAAATCAATGGATCAAACTTAACTATGTTATAGATTAGTAAATGTGAGTGTAACTCACATCCGTAAAAGAATTCAAGAGTGTAACATATTGCTATATCTAGGGCTGGACAAAAAATCCGAACCCAAAAAACCGAACCGAACCCGATCCGAAAAAGTAGCACCGAACCTGAATCGAAATTGATTAAATATCCGAACGGATTCAAAATTTCGGTATTTAAAGAACCGAAACTGAACCTGATCCGAACCGGAAAAAATTTTGGGTACCCGAATGTATCCGAAATAAATTTATATAGTTAAATATATACATTGTTTTTATATATAATGTATATTAAAAATATTAAAAATATATAAAATACCTTTAAGTTTTCCAAAATACTCGGAAAATATATGCAAATAGTCAAAAGTGAATGTTAAAAATAGCTAAAGTATACTGAAAACACCAAAATAGTTAAATATCTATTGATTTTTTATCCAAATATTCAAAGAAAACCAATTTATATGTTAAATTAAGGTATTTTGACATATATGTTATGAAAATTTATATGTAATATATTATCTTTCTTATAGATTTTGAAAATTTAAAGTATATAATAAATTTTGAAAATTTAAAAACATTTTAAATGGGTTATCCGAACCCGAACCGAACCCGCAAAGATCTGAACCGAACCCGAACCGAAATTTAGAAATATCCGAATGGGGCTGAAATCTTTGACCCCGAAAACCCAAAACCCGAATAGACTGAACCGAAACCCGAATGGGTACCCGAACGCCCAGCCCTAGCTATATCACTCATATATTTCCCAGTGACCATATAACCAAACTATGTGGACCAATTCCAGGCATAGATCAATGGGATAATAATCTATCTTATTAAAACAGAAACATTACAACTTCTTCTAGGTGGATTTTAAAGGTGGATTTTAAAGGTGGACATCTTATATTTAAATTAAACATCATCCCTTATTTATAATACATACCATATACGGTTTCCATATATTATTACATATGGATTTAATACATACCATTATTATATGTCGATTTATATACTAAGAATATAATACGTACCATTGCTCTGAAACTAAATCTTACAATTATATTGCAATTATACATAATTCACATGTTTGTCCATATTGCAATTATATATAATATATAGATACCATTCCTATGAAATACGTGCCATTCATCTTTTTGTCCATATTGAAATTATATATAATATATATATAGTAAGAATACTAAGATACATATGAATCATCACATACATAGAAATTAGATACTAATATATCAGATCAACTCAAATGTGCAACCATAATCCATGCCATGATCATATACAAATTAGACATAGTATTTGTAATAAAACCATCATGCTCACACTCATTCAGCTTCTTAAGATTGGTCCACATTGCAATTATATATAATTCATCTGTTTGTTTATATTGCAATTATATATAATTCATCTTAAGATTGGTCCATATTGTTCCTTTAAAAAATTGAATCTCTCAATTCTAAAATATACACTAAATAATCTTTTATAGCAAAACTATTTCTCCAAGTTGATTTAATATGCCTACAATACCAGATTTAATAATATCACAAGTTTTAAAAATCAGTTATAGAAAATATTCTTCTCCAAGTTTATTCTATCAAACCTAAAATCTAGGAAACAATAAAATCGATGTTCTTAGTATTTACTATGGTTAATGTAATTGATTATCAGATATTCCTTTCCTTTAAAAATACAGTCAATATTCTTTTATAGAAAAACCCTTCTCCAAGTTGTTTAAATAATCAGTTATGGAAAATCCCCTTCTCCAAGTATATTTTATCCAAGCGAAAATCTAGGAGTCGATCAAATTGTGATATTTTTATTTATTATGGTTGATTTAATTGAATGTGAAATATTCATTTTCACCTCACAAAAATTTGTCTATAAATATTCGACTTCTTATTCACCATACGACATTCACAAAAACTCCCAAATAAACACAATGTCGAAACCTAGCACTTTAGTTATGATAGATGGTGTGAAACCTTTAAGAAACAATTGGAAAATTCGAGTTAAAGTTCTTCATTGTTGGAAACAAAACACCGGTTTTGGAGACGACACATTTGAGTGCATCCTCTCAGATGAATCTGTACTTGCATTTGTTTCAGCTTTTATAAGTTTTTTCTATTCTATTGGTTTATAAATCTGTTTCTTTTTCTGTTTTATATGGTGTAAAGATTGCAGCAGCGTGCCAAAGGAATCACGTTAGTACACATTATTTATTTAAACACATTTAAACACATTTTTATTTCTTAAAATTTAAAATTAATACACATAGCAATCATGTATAACATTTAGTATGAATAAAGATAAAAATTAACACCCGCTCGGTCGAGCGGGTCACGATCTAGTTATACTATATGACTATAAAATACGTCACATGCTTAAATCACGATGATATATGTGTGTGCTTTGAAATGGATATTACCATTAGCATCTTGGAGACGTTGCTAGCTCCAAATACTTTGTGGACGGATGCGAATTTATGAGGCTCGTGAGGAGAGAAATAAGGAGAAAGGGACATTCTTGAGCGCATCTACGGTGCAAAAGCTTACATGCCGCACAAGGAGTAATGGTGTTGTTCCGGGAGGACCGGACATTGGTCTTCTAGTGCCTGCCATTTGATGAGGCCAAGCATCTGCTTCTCTTTTGATATTTCTCTCTCTCTCTTCAAACCTCTCCCTGAGCACAAGGAAATGAAGAATAACTTTAGTTTTCATTAAAAACACATGAATATAGGACTAAAAAGTATAAATCAACCATATCACCAATTTGACCGAATAAAATCTAAATCATTGTAAAGAGAAAAAAGGTTTCACTAATCAGATGTTAATTTTTTACCTTTCTAGTGGCATTCAGGCATGCTCTCAGAGGATAGAAAGAAAAGGGAGAAAAGTAGAACTAAATAAAAAGAGAGATATTAAAGTCAAGTGACTTTTAAAGAGGCCTTTGAAGAAAGATAGCGGAGGAACGCTTTAACGGCAAGTAAAATATCACGTTTAAGATTTTTTTTTTTTGCTAAATATGTTTTTTTTTTGAATAAAAAAAAAACTAAATATGTTAATAGACGTTTAAGATTTAGTGGTCACGATATAACAGCACACTAGATTTTGATCCGCGCTTTTGAAGCGCGGAATATTTTACGATGAAAAATTTCACTAATAATTTAATAAATATTTTGGTTATTTTTAAAGAGTGTGTATTTAAAATATTTTTGCATTTAAATCAGTATTTTTAAATTCAACCCGATTGTGATTATACCGGTTAATCCGGAGATCTGACAATTCAATTTATGTTTTTAAAATATTCATATTAAAAATCACTAAAACCCGAGACTAACCGATTGAACTGATGGATGACCGATATGTAATCTAATTGGATTCAAATTGTAATAGTTTCATAATTTGTAATCTTATAATCGAAATTTTTAAAGTTCACTATTTTGCAATTTATGAAATTATGACGTTTCTACAAAATTTTAAAGAGAAAATGATAGATATAAATAACTAAGATTAATTATTGTATTATTTGGAAACATTGATAGTAGTATAAAAAAAATATATTGTTTGAAACATTAATAGTAGTATAAAGAAATAAGTATATTGTTTGGAAACATTGATAGTAGTATAAAGAAAGGACATTAGTGACTTACTGTATGTTTAACTATAAAGTATAAATGTGTATTTAATTTAAAAACTTACAAATAAATGTTAGGTCCGACAGAATGTTTCTGTTTTAATAAGATAGATGTGTATTTAATTTAAAAACTTTACAAAATAAATGTTAGGTCCAACAGAATGTTTCTGTTTTAATAAGATAGATTATTGTATTGTTTGGAAACATTGATAGTAGTATAAAAATATATTGTTTGGAAACACTGATAGTAGTATATAGAAATAAATATATTGTTTGGAAACATAGATAGTAATATAAAGAAAGAAACATTAATGATTTAATGTAAGTTTAACTATAAAGTATAAAGGTGTATTTAATTTAAAAACTTACAAAATAAATGTTAGGTCCAACAGAATGTTTCTGTTTTAATAAGATAGATGTGTATATATGTGTCAATATATATATATATCTATTTATATAAAAGAAGGATGTATCTCTCCAGCTGACACCTAGGATTCCACCTAAGAAATTCGAGCTCTGACGTTGTGACATGTGTCCCGTGCGGATGATACTCCGCATTTCATTTAATCGAAAATCGTATTGGGCTTTAGTTTGTTGTGTATTTGTCCAATAATTGTGGATTTTTTTTTGTTTACGGCACCCTACTTCCATCTTCGTTTCTCTGAGTGATGGCGATGACGACTATCGATCTTCTTCGTTTCTCCTGTAACGGATCGATTTATGATCTCTACTGATGGCTCTTCAATTCTTCGGTCCGTCGTCTAACAATTTAAAAATTTTGGCATTCTTATCTCCCTTGATCGATCGGGTGTCTATTTATATGCCTCCCTGTAATCCCCGTTAACAAATCTCGCATTTGTTTCGTTTCATGAGCATCGGAAGAAGAAGAAATCTCACTAGATGAGAATCTTCCCTTTTTGTGTTTCCAGGGTTCAAGAGATTCGTGTATTGAGTGGAAAAAACAAGTAACGTCCTTTGATCTCTTATAAGCATCTTTTGATTTTTTTTTGGATTTGCTTATGAATTCAAAATCTTTTCTTTTTCCCACAGAGACAAGTTTTGTGCTCTGTATTTTTGGAAATTTAGTTGATAACCTCATCGCTATCAATGGAGAGGGAGGATCCACCTCCTCCTCCTCGGGATCATCATCATCATCCCTTCAAGCCTCTATGCAAGAATTTAAACTCTTTGAAACTCAATCGGTACCATACTACTTCCACCTTTCACGTTTTGAATCGCTTGGTTAATTTGTAGCTAACATGAATACATGATGATATCATTTTTTTTCTTTTCAGAATTTCTATATGATTGGTTGGAATGGTAATAGAGTGTATAGAGTACTAAAGATAGACCGTTTTGATGCATCTGAGATTACTCTGAGGATTCCACTGCCTATACCAAAAAAGAATGCTACGAGTTGCTTAAACGGATACACGAAGACAACAAGGCCACATGCAGCCTCAAACTGGTCAGTCTCTGTTATGGCATCACTGGTATTGTGTCGGTTATGTTCACTGAAACCCACAGTATTTTTACTTTTACAGCGTGATCTCACAATTTTGTTTTTTTTTGTGCTCCCCATTTATGCAGTCTCAGGGTTCACTAAGTTTTGGGGACCATACTACATGTGGTCACAGGGTCTATGAAGTGTCGAAGAGTGAGATAATTTCTTTGCGTAATTCTTGCGTGCTTTCCAACATTGCAAATTCAAGAGAGGTGTTTTGTTCTACCTTTTACTATATTATGCCCTTTTTTATTTATTTCACCCTTGGACGTTGCTATGTATGAACTGAAGTCATCTAACGCCACGTTTCTTTATCTGGTGTTTTCCATATGTTGATAAACAGGTACAAGAAGCTCCTGTGTATGGTGGACCTTACAAAGAACTTCTTTTTCAGCTATTATTTCAGTATAATGCGTAGTTTCCATGAGAATATATGTGACCATGAGAGTGGTGATATTCTCTATAAGAAAATGTTTGTGTGGTACGTGTTCTTGACTCGGGGAATTCAACATCATCTTTAGAATACCGTCTGGACTGTAGCATTTGTATATGATTTCTCTAAGCATGTATGAATCGGATATATATTTTCTGCTCCTCACTGCCAAAGAGAAGAAAGTTTTCCCGAATTCCTTTTTTTTTTGTCACAGCAGTAGTTTTGTTATTTGAGCACCATTTTCACTGGAATCATTATATTGCTTCCCTATCATGTTTTGTCTTGCACCAAAAGGTCCGCCAGAAAAAGTACTATTGTTTTTAATAACTATATATCAATTTATGTTCTTGGCTTACTCTAATAATAGCTTCGTCATTTTAAACAAATCACAACATTATTGAACGACTAGATACAAAACACCACACCATTAAAAACTATGACAAATAGAATTATCTTATATCATCAATCTAAGTATTATTTCTTGGTCAAAACAGTAAGTAATTGCTAACTTAAAATTAGTTTTTAAACAAGAAGATAAACATTATTCAAAACACTAAGTGCTAACTTAGATTTAGTTTTTGCTACCAAAAGAAACTTAGATTTAGTTTTTTCTTTTTGTGCAACGAACTTAGATTTAGTTTTTAAACAAGAATATAAACACTATTTGACATAATAAAATAGTTTTTATTATAATTTCCCGCCCGTAGGGCGGGCCGATCCTAGTATATATATATATATAAGTAAGTAAAACTTTAACTGGTTTGTTATTGAACTATCTTATGGAGATAAAAAAAAGGGGGTTTGGTAGCTCGAAAAGCAGAACAGAGTTTTTTAAACAACTGAAGACATCTAGTTAGTGAACACTGAAGAGCTGTATTTACTGCTTAAGCACGTGAGCTGTAAGTTTTTTTTCTTTTTGTTTTTACTTTACGGATCTGATCACACAAATTATAATTATGTATACTATACATGCATGTTCACTCATACATCGGCCAGGCAACCCCTGGTGGCTCACACAAATTATAAATTTATAATGATGTATACTATACATGCATGTTCACTCATACATGGGCCAGGCAACCACTGGTGGCTTTCGTGATCAGCGATAGATTAATAGCTTTACAAGTTTATAATGGTAAAAAGTTGGTGAACTAGAAATGATATTGTTAGATACTTAGATGTATATTCACTAGAAAGAAAAAAAAAAGTGAATGAAAATGATACTTTGATGATATTGGCATGTTAGTTCCTTGTCAAAATCAAGAAACCTCATCATCTTTATGTGTACGGGATCTTGCTTTTTCTTTCTTTATGTTATTATATTTATCGTTGTTGTTTTGAGTTATCTTCAGCTTCAGTTCAAAATCCAATAGAAAGAAGAATATTGCTTTGACTCTAAGAAAGCTTTGCACTTGTATATTCTTGTTTGAGATATTTATAGCCTAAATCGTCGGCCCGTTGTTCTCTCTTCGTTTTCTTTGTATTTGATTTTAAATTCTTAGGGTGTTAAATTCTAGCGTTATCACAGAATATATTTTAGGATGGTTAATGACATATTGAAATATCTGGAATCTTAAGTGTTTACAGTTTATTCTTTCTCAAAACCTTTTGAAGGTTCCTCTCAAGTTGACATGGAACTTTTGTGTTGGGCCGTTAATTATTTTTGGGCCGTTAATTTGCAGGCCTTGCTTCAGAAATTAATTAAGTTCATCCTAGAGGTATAAAAAAGCGAACAAAATTTAGGTTCACCCTCCAGCGTGAACCTCTAAATTCACACACCAATATGATTTAGTTATTATAGATTTGATATTTCAAAAAAAAGAAACTAAATAATGAACTCATTTAATGAATTAAAATTATATTTTTAAATAAATAAAAATAGTAGCAATTAGAAAAAAAGTTCTTTTTAATATTGATAAATCCGTCTGCAAATACTAAACCCTAAATCTTAAACCCTAAATTCTAAATACTAAACCCTAAACCCTTGGAGAAAGTCTGAACCCTTGGACAAATTATATACCCTAAAGCGTTAATCTTAACCCCTAAACCCTTAATTCTAAACCATAATATTAATCCCTAAATTTTAAACACGAAATCCTAAACCATAAATTCTTCGACAAATATTAAATTTTAAACCTTTAATCCTAAACTATAAACCATTTTCGAATTTAGGATTTAGAGTTTAGTATTAGTGATCATAATTTAAGGTTTAGGACTTAGGATTTTGTTTATGATTTAGGATTTGGTTTAAATTTAAGGGTTTAGGGTATATGATTTGTCCAAAGGTTCAGGCTTTTCCTAAGGATTTAAGGTTTAGGGTTTATTATTTGCCGACGAATTTATTAATATTAATTCTTTTTTAATAATTGTTACTATTTTTATTTATCTAAAAACATAATTTTAATTTATTAAATGAGTTCATTATTTAGTTTCTTTTTTTAAAAATATATCAAATCTATAATAACTAAATTTTATTGATGGATGAATTTAGAGATTCACCCTAGAGGGTGAACCTAAGTTTTGTTCTGAAAAACATACCAATACGTGCTCTGGTCAGACTCAAAGTTATTGTAACTCCTCGCCATGCTCATCTTTAAGACTACCCCACTCAAAGAATGGTGCACCAACTTCTTGCAGCATATGTCAAAGATTAATGATGTAAGAATGAAATGGTAGCATTGGCAAGAATAAAACAGCTTAAGTAGTAAGAAAATGAAATTTTTTTAAACAAAGATCAAAGCAGAAAAAAGCATTTTCTCTCTCCACTGGAGCGAAAAAGCAACCCCTTTCCTTCCAACCCACCGTCGTCTCTCTTGACGGCGGATCCCGGCTGTCCTTGACCTAATGGCTAAGCGTAAGTCCCCCCGTAAGTCTCCTCCTCGCCTCCCCCCTGGAACTGCTGCGAAAATCCGTGCTCTATCATCCGCCGCTCCTCCTCCTGGATCTGACGAGTCTGCCTCTCAGGCGAAGCCTCCAGCTCCAGCCCTCCCCTCCGCTTCTGCGCCTCCGGCGACCTCGCAAGGTCACTTCGAGCCGCTCCCAGAAGGTTCCAGCTCTGGTCCTCCAAACCCAGAAGCAACTGCCTCTAACCCTAAGTCATCCTCTGCTCCTTCAGGGGCTGATGAGACTAACTCTGTCGCCAAACCCTCTTGGAGAGATAAGGCGAAAGGCTCCCCCTGTAGATTGAGCAAGAAAGGAACCCCTTTTCAGCTCGAATCTGGCGAATGGTGCATCACTATTCCAAATGAGATTATCCAGAAAAATCTCAAAAAATGGGACTCTTTCATCGTTGGTCAATTCAACGGGAACCTTCCTTCACATGGTGCTCTTCATGCCATCCTTAATGGTATTTGGAGCTCAAAGAATCAAGACATCACCGTGTCTAAGCTTGGCCCCAAGACTGTCCTTATCAAGGTCCCTTGCCCTGCTACAAGGCGTCGGGTTATCTTACAAGGAATCTGGAATATTGAAGGCCAGACTATGTTTGTGGCAGACTACTCACCTGGTGTCTCTCCCTCTATGCCTACGTTGGTGGAAGCTCCAGTCTGGCTTGAACTGAGAGGCGACACACTTCTTCAATGAGGAGTCACTGGAAAGAATCGCTGGGCTTGTTGGTGATCCCCTCTACCTGCACCCCACAACGCTCAACATGACAAACTTGGAGGTGGCTAAGGTTCTCACTGTCGTCAGCCTCACGGAGCCTCTTCCGGAAGCAGTAAACGCTCAGTTCGAATCAGGTGAGGTAGTGAGGGTTGGAGTCTCATGCACATGGCTTCCTCCTACCTGCTCGTTCTGCAATGAAACAAGGCACACGATTCGTCGATGTCCTACTGCTCCTATCACCTGTGTCAACAGCAAATCGACTGCACACGCAACTGATCTCTGCCCTCGGGGTAAGAAAGCAGTTGGAGCCGCAAAGTCTGCACCTGAAAAAGACCCCACTGATGCGAAAGAGAAACGTAAGCAGAAGAAGAGGGAAGCTAAGCTTCGGAAGAGGGTTAAAGCTGCGGAAGCTGCTAAGGCTGCGACTGCTTCCCAAGACTCTCCCCGGGTTGCAAAAGATTACTTGGCAGAGCCATCAAAGGCAAATGAGAAAGCAATCTCAAAGCAGGGATCAGGCAAGAAGCAGAAAAAGCATCAGGCCTCCTCTTCGGAATCTGATCTCAGCCCCTCATCAGCTTCAGAAACGGAGGGTTCAGAGCACAAACCAGAATCATCTTCTTCAGACTCAGAGTCAGAATCGGATGACACAGATGCAGAAAAGCGGGATGTAGGGGCCAGTGAGTACACTAAGGTTCTGTCTAAAAAGCAGAAGCAACATTTGAAGAAGCACAGGGGGAAGCGCCCCCAAATCTCCCATCAGTAATATGGCGGTAGACACTTTTTGTTGGAACATACGAGGCTTTAATAATAGTATTAAAAGAAGGAGCTTTAGGAGATGGCTGCGTAGTAACAAGCCACTTTTTGGTAGCTTAATCGAGACTCGTGTGCGGATTCACAAGTCTTCGAAGTACATACAATCCTCTTTTCCCGGATGGAACTATGCGGCAAATTACGAATTCTCTGACCTTGGGAGGATATGGGTGATATGGGACCCCTCCGTCAATCTCTCTATCCACTCAAAGTCAAAACAGGTGATCACTTGTGTTGTCAGGTTTCCGAATTCAGACTCTGATATTGCTGTCTCTTACGTTTATGGGTAAACTGTAAGATTGGAAGGGAGCTTCTATGGGACGAGTTGCATGCTCTGTCGTCGGACCCTATTGTCTCCTCAAAGGCGTGGCTCGTTTTGGGAGACTTCAATCAAACCGTGAACCCGATGGATAGCTCCACGGGTAGCACCAGAATTTCCAAGGGCATTACTCAGTTTCGCGACTGCATTGCTGACTCGGGTCTCTCTGACCTCACCTTCAGGGGCAGCCACTACACTTGGTCAAATAACCAGACAGTGAAACCTCTTGCTAAAAAACTGGACAGGATTCTTGTAAATGATGCCTGGTTGCTTTCATTCCCGGTTTCATACGGTTACTTTGGCGACAGGGACTTCTCGGACCACTGCCCTTGCTCTGTTATCATTGGAAACCACGCCCAGACAAAGACTTCCTTCAAGATATCACACTTCTTGTTAGACCATGAAGACTTCATCCCTAGGTTGAAAAACTTATGGGAAACTTCTACTGTGGTTGGCACTGCTATGTTTCGAGTCTCTAAGAACCTCAAGTTGCTGAAACCGGTCATCAAGGACATCAACAGAGTTCACTACTCTGACTTGGAGAAAAGGGTTCAGCAATCACACGAGGATATGGTAGCGGCGCAGGCAGCGTTCTTCTCTGATCCATCTGTAGCTTCAGCTGAACGAGAAAGGAAAGCCCACACATCCTGGTCAAAACTGGCCATAGCTGAGGACAAATTCCTTTATCAGAAATCGCGGGTGACTTGGGCAAGCCTAGGGGACTGTAACTCTTCTCTATTCCATCGCTCAGTGAAGGAACGAAGGGCAGGGAACCAGATTCATTATCTGCTGGATGATCAAAACAACAGGCTTGAACATATCGCAGATATTAAAAGCCACTGTTTTGATTATTACTCTCATCTCCTGGGTTCTTCTCCACCAGTACTCTCGTCAGAAGCTAAAGACGAGATCAGTCGGCTAACCACCTTCCGTTGTGACGTCGCAAGTAAGGAAATGCTTATGGCTCCTGTCTCTCGGGAGGAGATTAAAAACGAGGTCTTCACTCTGCCTGCAAACAAAGCACCAGGCCCTAATGGGTACACTGGGGAGTTCTTCAGGAAAGCTTGGCCGGTTATTGGTAATGATTTTACAGATGCAGTTCAGGAGTTTTTTGCCTCTGGTCAGATTCTCAAGCAGTGGAATGCTACCGCAATTACGCTGGTTCCAAAGTCTACGGAAGTGGATCGGATTAGCGGGTTCAGACCCATATCTTGCTGCAATGCTATTTACAAGGTGGTATCCAAAATCCTGGCTAGACGTCTGGAAAAAGTCCTACCGGTTATGGTCTCTCCATCTCAGTCTGCTTTTGTTAAAGGGCGGTTCTGGTTGAAAATGTGCTCCTTGCCACTGAAATGGTACACGGTTTTGGCTCCAAGAACAGCTCTCCTAGAGGCCTCCTCAAAGTTGACATTAGGAAAGCGTTTGATTCGGTAAGTTGGCCCTTCATTCTCTAGATTCTGGAAGCGGCTGAATTCCCGAGCATCTTTGTGAGCTGGATAAAGAATTGCATCACCACAACCTCTTTTTCCATCAACGTAAACGGCGAGCTCTGTGGGTATTTCCAAGGAAAGTGCGGTCTTAGGCAAGGCGACCCCATCAGCCCGGCTTTGTTCATCATAGCAATGGAGGCTTTCACTACCCTTATCTCTGGCAAATTTGATGATGGTCAGATTGGTTACCACCCGCTTGGCATTAACCCGAAGGTTTCCCATTTGTGTTTTGCCGATGATCTAATGATCTTCTTTGATGGGAAAAGAAGCTCTCTAGACAGGATTGCTGACGCCTTGGAGGAATTTAGAGGGCTCTCTGGTTTGGGACTAAACAAGGACAAGACGTCTCTGTTTCACTCCGGCCTGGATGATCAAGAGGTGACTGTTGTTTCGTCTAGTGGGTTTCAGCAAGGCGTTTTTCCTATTAGATATCTTGGGCTACCTTTTCATTGCAGGAGGCTCCGGAAATCTGAGTACTCCCCCTTGATTGACAGCATCAGAAAGCGGCTGCAGAGTTGGAAAGTGAGACTTCTCAGTTATGCGGGCAGACTGCAATTAATTAAGGCAGTGATCTACAGCATGGTTAATTTCTGGCTCTCTGCTTTTGTTCTCCCTAAAGGCTGCTTAAAGGAGATTGAAAGCTTATACAGAGATTACCTATGGTCTTCAAACCCTGGTGCGCGAGGTAGTGCAAAAGTTGCCTGGAAAGATTTATGTCTCCCACGAAGTGAGGGGGGCTTGGGTCTGCGGAATTTCTATCTCTGGAATAAAGCTTTGGTTCTCCGCTTGGTCTGGTTGCAGTTTGCAGGTTCCAACTCTCTATGGGTGGCGTGGAACAGAGAACACCGTCTCAAACGCTATACTTATTGGACTGATGATAGCCGTCAAAGTGACTCATGGGTCTGGCGAGCACTGCTCTCTCTACGGCCTTTAGCACGTCGTCTCATAGGGTGCGACATTGGTAACAGCAGTATTGCGAGCTACTGGTGTGACGATTGGCTCCCACATGGCCCTCTCATTGACTTCATTGGAGCGACGGGTCCCTGCAAAATGGGTATCCCAATCTCTTCCACGGTCTTGCAAGCTTGCTCTTCGAACGGATGGATCTTGCCGTCAGCTAGATGTCGATCACCCCCCATCGCTGCTCTTCGCACTACCCTGCTGGAGTGTACGCCTCCTGATCCTGATGCCCCCCCGGATCAGTATACATGGGGCGTTTAGGGAACAGAGCCCCTTTATTCTCCATCAAGACGACATGGGAGTTTATAAGGGAATCGGCTCCCTTAGTTTCTTGGGAGAAGGCAGTATGGTTCAGGTATGCAGTTCCTAAGCACGCTTTTCACTTCTGGGTCACCAACCTTGATCGGCTCCCCCTTCGGGAGAGATTGGCTAAATGGGGTATGTGTGATCGAGATACTTGCTGTCTCTGTGGCCAAGCGCAAGAAACAAGGGACCATGTCTTCCTCCACTGCAGCGTCGCTACACAGCTGTGGGATATGATCACTTCTTGACTTGGGCAGCTGGGTTTGTCATTTGGGACTTGGTCCTCTCTCATTGATTGGTTGTTATCAGACACTGCAGGTCTCTCATCGGTTCTGAAGAAGCTTGCAGTTCAGTCAGTCATTTACTCCCTTTGGAGGGAGAGAAACAGTAGACTCCATGGCTCTCTTCCGGAAGATCGACAGATCACTTCGGGATGTCCTTCTGGCTCGTTTACCCCATAAGCGATGTTGAAGACTTCTCGCCCAATGGTTTCGGTTTGCCTAGTAAACCTCCAAAGGGTCACAAATTCATAGTTGCCTAGTTCCATCGGGTTTTTTATTTTTTTTTAGCCTTATGTAACTCCTTGCCTCTAAAACCTTGTAAATCAACGTTTGTTCCATTTTGATATAATATTCACATTTTATCAAAAAAAAAAAATGAAATTTTGCTTTCAAAATAATTTTCAACAAAATTATAATGTACAAATATTTTGTTGGAAAATAAATATAACATGCAAGCCTAATTACTCAGTATTTTGTTTAAATTTCTTACTAGTTTCTCAGCCACTTTTCTTTGCCACCAACTCTGTTGGCCCCTTCATTAACGTTGAATGATGGCAGTAAGATTGCATCAATTAGAAGTCATCAAAACTTCTACTACGTGTGCAGGAGTGGTCGAGGACTTTGACAGCCTTGAGTCGAGAATTAAATTTAACTAAATTATTCTTCTCGTCAAAACTACTTCATTGTTTCCCAACTGTAAATTCGTTATTACGAAGATCCTTATGCTAAAGTTTCCTGCCAATGCCCATGTGTGGTTCAAGCGGATGCCATAATCATATAGATGAGGTCCTTGTTCATGGAATATTAATTACTGCTCCTTTTATTTTTGGATTCGAACAATTCCTAAGCAATCATGCATGACGAGGCTTATCAGTTCAGCATACGATCATGATCACCAACGGCTATAAGACTATGCTACTCGTCAAGACAAAACGCATGCACAAATTGGCAATACATAACATTATGAACTAAATTCTGCACTATCCAAGAAAGACTATAAAAGCGAATGAAGAAAGTCCCAACGGAGGAAAGACACTGGTCTTGTCTAATCAGTACAATCGTCAAAGTAGTAGGATAGGGTAACAAATAACTTTAAAAACATACTGCCATAATTCAAGAAATGCTAATCAATCCAGTGACCAAAACATAAGAGACATTCGGAAGACATGTACAAAAAAAAAGTCTAAAGGCGACAAGGAGCCAGGGATGAAATTGCCCTTCTTATGAGCTAGAATAGAGAACACAACATACCTCACTTCGCTACAGACACCATAATGCGCAGAGGTTATATACGTTTCAAGCTCAGTATCATCTTTAAAAAACCTAGTAACCATCTGCAAATCAACAGGTCAATTAAAGCATGTGTGACATATAAAAAGTAAAACAGAGCTTAAAGGACTATAGAAGAAGATAAGTTACTGGCAGTTGAGGAAACTTAAGAGAGAGAATGTCGATCAGATAAGTTATACCGGCAGTTGAGGAAACTAGGTCGGAAACATTGTTGAAGTGGGAGGAGATGAAAATGTAAATCATATATGGTTTTTGCTTACACATAATCCACCATTTGGATATATACTAGTGGATGATGCTCACACGCTCTGACTTCACGCATGTTAGCCTTTACTTTTGTCAAGCTTCTGTTTCCAAACTATAATTTATAACTACAATTGGAAAGGATAAATTCTCGAAGACAGATGGTTGTTTTGGACATAGAATCATCATCATAATCATCTTGTCGATTGCTACAATCAACAATGCAGTTAAAGGGAGTACTGAACCAGCCAGGCATACACATGTGCCACAACGTGTAATGTATGTTTTTTCAGCAACTAGTCTCACCACCGTCACAAGACAGTATTATACAAGAAAGGTCCAGGTTCTTACATGACAAGCTTGCAATGCAAAGTCTCTTATGTTTTACACCACAAGGTCATCATTCCCTAACATTCTGTAAAAATCACAATGTTGAAATAGTAGATTTTGGAATCAAACGTAGATTTTCATATGAGAGATCAACCATTTGTGTTTCAGAAAAATGTTCAAAGATTCCAAAAGTGTTGACATACCACGACAAAACTATTTGTTAAAACAACAAACCAGAGAGCGTGAGAGAGAGAGAGACGAAAACAATTCACTATCATCTATCTGAGAAGAAAATACGGATCAAAACCTTCCCAAATTTCTCCAGCAAGAACACTAGACATATCCACCAAACAACAATCCACCGACTTCTCATGTAATCCGACAACTACTCTGAACATGTTAGACACCAGAGGGTTCCTCAGAAACGGTTTCAAGGCTTCCCCGAGCTCAACCATGTCAGCAAACATAGCTTTCTTGTCATTGCCATCAGTTGAGAATCTGAGAACACAGTTGGAGAAGACGTAGAGACCTAGGAGATTACCATAGAGTGGCAAAAACACATCCTTGTGGTTCCCTACACCGCCCACCCAGCTCTCTCTTTGTTTCCCCACATGGTCTTTAGCGAAAGAAAGCAGCTTACTCTGGAACTTACACCTCCATTCCAGTAGCTGCCCTTGGGGCAAGTCTCTATTTGCTAGCTTCTGTAGATGGTCGCAGCAAAACTGCAAGATGAGGAGCTTTTCTTCGTGGTGGTTATCGATTTCCTTGTCGAATACCCGCCTCACTAGATCACTACCTCCCTTTAGCGGAGAAGTGTAATCTACCGTGTTGAGGACCCATCTCGAGAGATATAATAAATACTCGTTCCAGTGCCCAAAGACGGAAGATAAATGGTCGAAGCTCAGTTTCAAGACTTTCTCAACTTGTGTAGGAACTTCAATGGCAGTGGAGAAACACTTCTGGACATCTGTTGCGAGTTTTGACCTGATGAGATCATCTTCGTCCTCCAGCAGTTTGATGCAAGTGAACCACATCTCCAGGATTTGATACGCGTAAACATCGCAAGCGTTTTGAAACTTGCTTGGTGAGGGTGTTTGGTCATGGTTTGAGACAAGAGGACCAATGAGCTTCGCTTGTTCTAATATACCGGATGCTATAATAGCCTCTGCAGATGCTTGGCGAACATTCACTTTCTCGGATGATGAGCTTTTCTCTTTGATCAAGTTAACAAAGTAAGAGACACAATCAATCACACAGCTCCATCTCAGCTCCTCTTCCTTTTTGTCAAAGAACAAACCCGTGAGATGCTTCACACAAATCGCTAGGCAAGACATGAGTGTACCTCGTGTCTTAACGTGTCTTGTTCTCTCATATAAAGAAGTCAGTCTACCCCAAAGATGAATCACCGAATCATAACTCAACGAACCAACATAAATGCCTTCAACAGATTCCCTTTTGGATGCTTTTTTGAACATAAGAAGATTCCATTGGCAAAGAATCCTCAGAATGTAATTCTCACATCTATGATTCTTCTCCTTTTCCAAGAGATCCAATAACATCACCTGGAGACCGTTACTCGCCCAATGCCAAATACTGCTCGTCTCTGAGAAACTAGAATCTTCTGCTTTCAGAAACTGCAGAAACCACTTCAGTGTTGTCAGACGAACTTCATATGACTGATCAGATACACAGCGAAGGAGCCTGTCCTTAAGGTCAGGAAAGTCTAACGCTTCAGGAACTTTATGGAATTGCGAATTTGGTCTTTGAGTGATTTGGAATACTTCAGCTGCTTCATCAGATGGCTGAAACACACAACCAAAGTAAGATAAAGCTGCCTGTTCCCTAAGCTCAGCGACCGTAGGGTCATAGTAGGAGAAACCATAAGAAGCGTCTGCATCCAAACAACCTTTAGATAAATCCAAATGCAATTTGGATACATCCTTTAGATTTTTGCTTTTAGAGCATGTCGACCCAATAGCTCGCATATGATCAAGCACTCTCAAGAACGATGTACTGAGGATAGGGCAAGGGCACATCAATGGAGAAGCCATCCATGTGCATTTTGCAAGGACATTGAGCAGTTGTTCGATAATCTGATCCTTCTTAGAGTCATCAGCAAGGTCTCTACCGTTTGTATCCAGGAGATTACCAAGTTGCAACAGATCTCCGTGAAGATAATTGAAAGATCCAACTTGGACCTCATTAGAAGGCAATGTTGAGGCAATGCGGAGGAGAACGCTCTGTAGCTTCTCATTGGAAACGAGACCTACTAAAGCACGGGACGCCAAAACACGAACGCGGAGATTGCTTTGAGTAGAGCATTTCATGATAAAGCGCATGAAAACGAACGGGTCCAGGTCATCTCCAGATTCACTTGCAATGGGTGAAGGCTTGAGCCTGGATAACAGAATGAGGATGGGCCATAAACTCGGATGGACATGATTTGCGAGGTTTGAATCTGATGGACCAGATGTGTCGAGCATATCAGTCGCTGCTTTTAACTCACCATATATGAAAGGGTGCAACAAGGGGTACCTTCAAGGAAACCACCACAATATTAACTAGAGAATACAAACAGTGTAGAGACAGCTAATAAGATTTTATCTAATAGACATACCTGTGAAAAAATTCAAGCCCAGTCAGGCCACGCCGAGCAGATCCACGTTTTTGAACATTAAGGAAACCAACCATCCTGCGGAGCAAGGCGGTGTACGCAAGTGTGGCACTGTTTCTGACCTCCCAATATGGTGAAGAGAAGGATCTTATTGCAACAGTCATAGCCTCCGCGGAGAAGCCCGAAGTATCAGTGCCCAAGTTTGTGTCGTTGAAAGCAGCTTTGAGAACATTGAAGGCATGCACCGTTGGAACAACACCTTCATCACGGACCTTTGAAAGTTTTTTACTTGAATGCAAATCAGAAGGATTGACCTCCTCTTCCATATGTTTAGAGCCTTTCTGTTCTACGAGAGCATCCATGAGGGGCTTCTCTGCAAGACCTATCAGCCACCTAAGCGCATGTGGGAGAAGCTTCTTTGGTGAACCTTCTGGTTCTGAGAGAAACATAGCAATGAATGCAGCAGGAATGCCTGCACTTCTTCTTAACAAATCGTCCACTGTTTGTCCTTTGGCCACAGTTCTCTCCATAAGCTGCTCCATCCAGGATTCTGTCAACCTACAAAGTCTTTAAAAAGATAAAACACAAAACACAATGTCAGTAAGCATTAAAAATTACAAAGACACGCAAGAAGCTTAAAATCATACCTTGGGTCGTTAGAACATAACAAACGGTGGCACAATGCTGAAAACCCAGCTCTTGTCTTATCAATGGCACCATTGTGCTTCATTTTTAAAAGCACTTCCAGGAAGTGATCTCCAATCTTTTCAAGCTGCTTCAGGTCAAGTACTGATTCAGAATTTCCTACCACAGAATCGTTAGGGACTGCAGAAGCCAGATCACCATTTTCTAAAGGTGCAAGGCTGCTGGTAGGTAATGGAATCTTTCTTATGATGGTTCCTAAAAGAAGACTCACCTGAAGAAAGAAGACAGTTTATCTCAGAATGCTACTTCTAAGAAATTAAAAATGATATAAAGAGCAGCTAGTATTGATAAGAAACACACAAAAAAGTGATGTAAGAGAATAATGGATAACTGTGAGAAAGATGAAAGAATCAGTACCTCCTTCATGGCGAGCCAACAACCAACCATAACTACCTGTTCTGATTGTATTGTTTCTTGCACAGGTTTTGGATGTGTATCATTTTGTTCCTCTGAGAGAACAGTAGCAGAAGCATCTTGAACATCTGACAAGAAACTATCCTCATCTACTATGTCATCCATATCCTCATCCAAACACAAAGCATCAGCAGAAACCACCCAGAGTGCTAACGTAGTTATTCGCGTCACCAGTTTAAGAAGCTTTTCAAGTTCCTCTCTCATCTCTGATACACTAGATAACACTGCGTTAGAGTTCCAATCCAATTCCTCGAAAGTATAGCGCAAAGCCAGTAAGACCCCATGAACAAAACTGTTTTTGCATGCTTCAGAGAGATCACGCTCTCCCTCCTTCACACAAGTATCAAGCCAATGAATCAGTGATTTTATATACTCAATCACAGGATACTTGGACTTGGAGTTCTGATGAAACCCATTCGTGCTGCTTTCACACTCTCTTTGACAACAAACAACATTGGTGGAAACCTTAACTATCCATCCAAGATCCAAGACGTACTTTCTAAAGATAAGCCTTAGAGTCAAAGAACCTGCATCACTCTCTCTAACACGTGGACTGCAGACTAGATGTTTGGCCCAGGGGATAATGGTCTGAACCATGTCTTCACTTGAAACACCGGTAAATGGAGTTGGAAAATGAAGCAATATACGGAAAGCATTTTCCCTGAGCCTGTCCCAACTATCAACAATCGATCCCACCAGTAACAACGTTGAATCATGCGAAGTGACAATATCACAGTATGGGTAAAGATGCGAAGTGGCTTCCTTAGAAGGCACAACAGGCCAAAATTCAATCATGATTTGTATAAGTTCCGTCGCCATTATTTTTCTCCTGTATGGAGCAGAAGGGTAGCAAGACAGAGACAGAAACGAACTCAGCCACCTCATAAACTTGAACAGACTCTCTGCTCGCAGGACTGCATCCTCGTCACCTTCTTTGTTCAAACATTTTCCACTGCTTCCGTTCGCTAGACGCGGTTGCCAGCTTCCTAGCTTATATTGCTTTTCCAGCGACGTGCGAACCCGAGAAAAAAACTTCCTGAACAAACTTGTCCATTTCATTTGAAAACCAGTAGAAGATGACCTCATGTTCAAGGGAACAGCCTCCTTGATGAGATAGAGCTCGAAGGGGGATGGAAGACTAGCAGTCTTGGGATTTAAGAAGAGTGTCTCTGCCGCATCCACGCGAACGGACTCATCAACATGTGTCAACGCCATTTTTAGCCACTCAACGGGAACTTTTAACTCGATACCCTTAATTTTGACAAATGCAAATGCATCAGCGCTTCCTTTTTGCTCAATATCCCCTTCAAGGAATGCAAGTGTACGACAAACTTTGAGCAGTGACACTAAAACAGCAACCTTCTGCTCAACTGTCAGTTCCATACTAATGCTACTCAACTCAGTATACACTAGCTTGGACTCTTCCTCACTCAACCCAATTGATATCAAACCAAGCAAAGGAAATATACACTCCACATCCAGTTCTAGCAAAACCTGTACTGCATAAGTATTCAAATTGGACCTGAGTTTCGACATTCCAGAAGCAAGCCCGTAAAGAAAAGGAGGCAAACAATGCTGTCGGTAAAGCGCATAGCCCTGTTCCACACCTTCACTCCCCCAGCATTCATCACGCAACATCTCAAGGAAACACTTTATAAACGACGTGACAGCACAGCACACATCATCATCAACATACGCATTTGCCATCTCAAACAATAGGTTAGGGCTCATATCCAACAGAGTCTTTGCACTTAACCGCCTTGTCAAGGACGCTAACGGAACGTACCTTCCTTTACACCGTGGTCCCAGACGAAGAAGATAACTGACGATCTTCAGCAGAGACTCCCTTACTTCCACTTTATCATACGTCTGGTGAACCGTGGTTTGAATGTCTAACAAGAGGTCAAACATGAGATGGACTTGTTTAACCGTCTGGCTCAGAGGATCCTCCAAGTTGTTCCATATAATCTTTAGCACCCGAGACACCTTGCTGTCTGGCATTGGATCATAATCTTCTGCAAGATCATTTAACATAGACATTTTGATCTGCTGCAAGCAGATCTGCATCACAGTAAGTGCGTGGAAGTTCAAATGGCTGTCAATGGGATTCTCGCATAGGTCACAAAGCTCAGGCAATATTCCATCGAACAGAATAGTCTTGTGATCGCTACTCAACCGAGCAAAAGAGGAAACCAGAACACTTCTAGAAACTGCCGTAAGAATCCCTCGGATCAAGCAGAGCCTACTCAAAGATGAAAAGCTGGAGATCTCAGAACAAATATCTCCACCAAACGGAATTTTACCAACAATATCAGTAAACTCAACGGCACCACCACTCCAGCAAAACATACCTTGCGCTATAAACAACCCAAGCTCCTCCTCCTCTTCAAGACAAACCTGTAGAGCAGCACAGAAACTCACACCAGCAGCCACACAACAGTCCCTAGAAAAAGCAGCAGACTTCAGAATCCTCATCTGAACATTAAAAACCTTCTCCATAAAACTTGCACCCTCCTCCCCACCAACCAACCCTTTAAACTTCAAAGGAAACCGCTGAAACAAGTAGTAAGAACAAGACAAAGCCTCTTGGCACTGCTCCATAACAGTAGGAGGAGGTCTAGCAGAAGCCTCGGTCTCCAACACAATCCCATTCAGCCCGGAGACAACGTCACGTCCCACCAGAACCGCGCAGTCTTCGATTATATCAACCAAGTATCCCAATTTAGGCATTCCCATTACAGACAAAGCAACTCTAGCCACACAGAACCGCTTCCCAGCACCGTGTTCCAAACCTCCATACTCATCACAAAGCACTTTAAAACACGAACTGATCACGGGATGGAACTTACGGGTTTTAGCCAAGGATGAAACGAGAGTCCTGTGAAGAGGCTGTGAGTTCTCCATGAACAGAACCTCCAAGTAGAACCTGATAGCTTCCCATATAAAAACTGGTTCTTTCTCGTCTTTGTTGTCATTGGTCTTCGAGAGTAGTTCACCGAACGAGGCAACGACTCTCTTCGCGTGATTAACTTGCGCGTAGGTTGAGTTCAACGAGATCAACTGTTCGATGTCGGAGTGAAACTTGGGACAGGACTTGGATAAAGTAGATTGGGTCAAGGAAGAAGTGAAGGAGGTTGGGAAGACGATGGCGCTGTATGTGTAACGGTGGCGATGCTGGAGAGCTCGCCACTTTGCAGACATTGTTGGATGAGCTGAGAGTAAAGAGAGAAGAAAAAAAAAGTTAGAAACTCAGAAACTGCTCCTACATGCCAAAATAATCAAAGGAAGCTGAACATGTTTAAGAACAAAAAAAAAAAGAAAATATATATGAAAGATGAACAAGACTTAGCGCCATTTGTTACAGTGACTTGTAATACTAATAAGATGCACATTAGAAAAAAAAAAAGAAAAAAGATAAAAGCTAGGTGTTTTCAAAGCTGATCTTAAGACCTTACAAGTTCAAAAACGGCAGTGTGAGCAAGCTGGAGAGGAAAGAGAGAGAGCTCTGGAGATGGGTTTTTGTCGGAGAAGAGAGATGGAGATGAGAGCGTAGTGGTGGTGTGAGTCGGGGGAGAAGAGAGCTCAAGCAGAGACTGCGTCAATGGGAAAAGGGAGAGATGCGGCTGCTACGTCTAATTAGGGCTAGGTTTATTTGTAAATATTGATAGATATCAAGGGCTAAAATTTAAATTTGACTGAATACCTCCATAATTTAATCGTTTACTTTTTATTTTCTTTCTTTGAAAATAAATCATAATCATTTTGGATGATATGGTTTGTTTGATTGAAAGTTTAATAAGTGTAGATATTGTTAAACAATCAATTTTAGATTGTTATACTATTTAACTAATTAAAAAACTGAAGGTAAATTTGAGCAAATGAAATAAAAAATTATGATAAAATTTTAGTAATAGGAATTTAATGTTATATAT